>NW_020170698.1:1846-6782 GCF_000524195.1 Echinococcus granulosus | reverse complement strand
TTACTACAACCAATTTGGGTAAAAGGGGGAAATTTCCAACACATTTACCAGAGCATAACAGATCTTACAGCAGCGAGCGATTGATACACTCCCTGCTATCCTGCCATCCATCGCAATCCATTATTTTGGTTAAAAATGCCAAGTTTAGGGTAAAATCGCCGCAACGCGCCCCTTTTTTACACCTCATGTGGGTTTGTGAATCACTGTAGATGTGCCTATCAGTAACACCAATTCGTCGGATTAGGAATCTAGACGGAGGCAGCGTTGAAGGAAGCAGAAAAGGCACAGCGACATAATTAAGCGCTGTGCTCCATTCTCAGCCACAAATGCCTCAGCTAGCTCAGTAACCTCAATCAGCCGCATTCGGCTGCAAAATTCAGTGTGAACCAGCAGAGAAGTTCCCTTCAACCACGGTTACTCATTCTCCTTTCCTTTCTAAATGACATCAAAAACCATTTTCCAGCCTACAAACGAAGGATAATACAAAACAGTCACTCCGACTAAATAAAACGTCTGAGATCCTATGCAAAACCATGAAAATATCGCACTGACGTGCATGGAGCAACACCTCTATAATCAAGACGTCGCCTGCCTTACCACGCAGCAGGGTCGTAGGAGGGGAGCGCGGTGACAGTGACCTTGCTCAGAGGTGTGATGCCGTGAGAAATCATGCAAATCCTCATTCACACAGCATGTCCCTTACGTGCCTGCAAGCTGTTACAAGGGGTACTTTGAAAAAGCGATTATTTTAAACTTCAGATAGTGACTTACAAGGCGTACGCAGGATTGACATTTAGATATAACCTACATCAGCATTAAACATACATTTCCTGTGTACATTTCAAGCAAAATAGCTTAGACATTGTAATCTTAATGAACAATCACTGTGAGTGCTTGTAACACTGCTACACAAAATGATCAAGAACACGGAAATAAATCATAACCTGGAGGTGATTAACAGTGCCGTATGTTAACAGCCGTCATGGATACGAAATATGGAATTTTTTCACAAATCATGTTGCTCTTTTTATTTGATTTTGTTCGGCACTTTTGTCTGACGCAAACGCAAAATCTAAAAGCGCTTTAGCGGTACAAACGCAGAGCTCTAACTCGACACACGTCTAAGCGTGTGGAAGAGACCCAGCACCGAATGTTCCGGCTTGGAATATGTTTAAGTAGCCCGTAGCACCATTTTGATCACAGAATTTATATAATACTAATGGTCAGATTGGCAAGTGCAATTGACTTCGCCGTGTATGGTGAGTGGGGTGACACTGCTACAAATGGCTGCCAAACAGATTGCCACGACTGGATGAGAGTGCCAACTTCGTACACTAATAAGGCCTGTCTGTTAAAAATTCCTCTTTATCTTCATCACGAATGTTACACGTGAACCACCGCGTTTTGGGTATGTTTTGCTCGTCCTTAGAGAGATAATTTTGCCTTATGGTTGGTAAAATTCGAGTCTAAACTAAGCAGTAATTGTTATGACGCCTTTCAAACCTTACAAAGAAGAACCTCCCTTAGATAGATTTCGTGCCTCGTAATCGCTTTCTTTATCCCTTGAAATAGGTTTACAAAATGTGACCTCCAATAAAAAGCGCGCAATCGACTGCATTTGCGGACGTACCAATGTAAGGGAAAGTCAACGACGACGCCGGGGGTGCAGCAAGACAAGGAATCGAGTTCACTTACTTAAAATGGTGAAAAGGCGAGATTTCTCATCACATACTATTTATCCGAAAAAATACAACATCTTAAAATTTTACAGAGTTAAGGATAACCAGACTGCACGTTGTCAAAGGGCATCATGCGAGGCGAGGTAGACCTAATGGAGTCAAACAAAAGCGAAAAAAGGATGCCACGATTCGATTGGAGAAAATAGTGTAGTAAACATCAACAGGCGAATATTAAAGTGAATCCTTCGAACGTTATCCTTGTTGAGCTCCAAAACTACATACAACATCATGTAAGGGGTGAACCAAAGTAAGTCGCAAGATTTTCTTCAAAAGAAGGCATCTAAGAGAACTGAGATGAATAAAATTAGCATTGACTTCGGAATGCAGTAGTAAACTTCCATCTGTATCGCCACGCATTCCCACTACCCTATTTTTATGATGTTCCAACATGCATTGCTGGCTTAATCGCGCCCTTTTTTAATTCTGAGTACATAAAATCAAACCGCTGAAGTAATCAACTGCCTCCGATTCCAATCCTAGCGAAGCAGCAGAATGAGTGAAGGCCTGATTAGTGGGAGCGACATAAAGGTATAAATGATCAAAATCTACTAAAGCACTGCATGTAACTAAACTTCCCCACCTAAAGACCGGATTTGTGAGCTATGACAACGGACAGTTCACGGAGACGATCTCCACGTAATTAAACAGGAGAGAAAATTCTGTCCAAACACCAGTACCCTGT
Organism: Echinococcus granulosus; assembly: GCF_000524195.1. Lineage (NCBI taxonomy): Eukaryota > Metazoa > Platyhelminthes > Cestoda > Cyclophyllidea > Taeniidae > Echinococcus > Echinococcus granulosus. Next base: position 4,361 of record NW_020170698.1, on the reverse strand, counting down.
GATGATGAGCAGCTTTTGGAGAAAACGGGAACAATGTATATTATTCCACACCAATAAGAGGGATGGAAAAGTGCACAAGTACAAACGGGATGGGAGAACTGGTATGAACAAGTAACAAAAATAGAACGTGAAGTTGTAACAATTAGTCAGAACACCAATTCATATTGGAATGAATGGACAACCTAGCAGACAAGAGTAAAGAGTTTTCAGAGGAACGGCCAACAGATACCAGCCCGATCATCACGGAAGCAACAAAAATAGAGATGAAGGATCGGGACGTAGACACAAGGGGAAAGGGCGGGAACACCTACAATTCCTGACAAGGAAATCACAGTAAATTTACGGACGAGAATCTTCTGAGTGGAAAATAAACGCCAAGCGCCTAGAAGGTCTCAACATGATTGTTCACGTCGTGAGCAGCTGCGTTCCCCTCCAATTGAGACTCATCCTCCACTGGCACGCAGGCAAACGCTTTCTGCAGAAATACTGTGCCCTTATCTGTAAAGGAAGGAAAACAGATCACAAAAGGCGTGACACCGTGTCTCAGAACATTCATAACTGAATGGAATGAAATCACGTACAAATAAAATTCTGGAAGCCCTTTGGTTTGTTCTCCCACGAAACACCCAACCAGTAGATGGGAACCGCCACCAACATCAGAATCACGTTGGAGAGCGACTCACGCGGTTGTTGATATATCGTCAGCATAAGAATTAGCAGATCACATCCCAGGAAGACGATGGGGAATAATATAGGTAGCTGCGCGAACCAAGGCAAAGGCACTAAGGTCTTATGCAACCCTAATTTCAAATGCCACCCCAGAGAGTCGCAGTAAGGTCAAAAGGGCAAAAAAACAAAGTACGAAGATATATGCTGTTTACCTGGAACGATGTCTTCAGATTGGGCTCCTTGTACCGCAAGTAGAGGAGGGCAGTCACAGCCAAAGCTGCAATAAAGGCGAACGCGAAGCCCGCCAACTCAATCAACGCGAACAGGTCACTGTAAAACTGGTAGCTGACGGCCAACACAAGCTGCGGTGAAAAACACAATAAAGAGCAAATCACCACTCGCCAAAGAAACCGGAAAACAGTTGAGAGATGTTTCATTCAAGATCAGTGATTGACTTTACAAAAATGAGATTAAAAGTGCCTGAAAGGACTTCACACTGATGTATTGTACCTGACTATTACTGACCCAAACATCACTTGGTCATGCTATTAGTCAGGTGGTCCAATTCTGCCATTCATTGCTTAATGAAGCTAATGGCGATTAAACTAGATGATTTACCATTATGCCTCTACCCGAAGAACAATAGCCAGTGATCTGGCTTCAGGGTAAACAGAAAAACGGCATTTATAGGAGATTAAGGATTGAAATCGGTCAGTAACTTTAGGAGGCATTAAAGAAAGGTCTTACCAATATCAGAATAGCGGGAATAGGTGTAAGGTTGCAATGATGGATCATGGCGAGAATAGAGGGCATGTGCCCTTCTCTGGCTCCAGTGTATGTCAAACTTTAGAACAGACAAATTAAAAGGAAATATAATTTAATCACGAAATCACAGCTAATTCAAGATCCTCATTAAGAGGCAAATAAAGAAAAGTAACCCACCGAGACATCGACATCGCCAGACCATTAATGCTTCCAAATACAGAGGCACCGACGAAGACAGGCATAAGCATGGAAATCCAGGGCATTGCACGCTTGGCAAACACCTGAAAGTAACATGATGCTAGTGGTTTTTACAAAGGAGTTTCCTCTAACTCACAGCACACATCGATACTAACGGATTGAGTACGTGTTCAAATCTGTGCAGTTGCAAACCCCCTCTCCATTTCCTTCCCTACTTTATACACATAAGTACCCCCTCCCAAGGTTGCGCCTAATTTTCCTCCACATAACTACGGTATAAAGCCTTCCCAGCAGTTTGATTGACTGAACTCACCACAGCGACAGCGGAGGATCCAGAGCCTGTAGCCAGCATTTCGTAGGGGCTGAGCACCGCCATGTAAGCAATGTTTGTCAGCATGTACAGACCAGTTACCAGGGTGAGCGCGATTCCGATGGCCAACGGTAGATTTCTACAACGGTGCTACCAGCATTAATGTCCCATCTTCATTCGAAATAGGCCACATTGACCTGCTTGGCACGTACCTGCCAGGATTCTTCATTTCCTCTACCAGGAAATTTAGGTAGTTCCTACAAGTCAATTAAAGATGTGATTAAACGGCCATGAAAACCACATATTAATATTGAACAAATTACTTTGGGGTCAGCCAATGAAGACTTTAATGTAGCGTTTAAGATGAACTATGAAAAAACTTCTTCGCATCTTCACTAACACTCAATCACGAAACTCTTTGGTTCAATAAGCTTCAAAGACTACTCACTTGTTCCCTATCTCTTCAAAGATTACAAAGATGCATAACGCCTGAACTGCGTACTAACTGGCTGGTGATGAGCAACGTCTACTGCATTATAGCCCTTCGCCAACGGCCACATGGTTGACGACCTG
>NW_020170698.1:0-1746 GCF_000524195.1 Echinococcus granulosus | reverse complement strand
ATGATTAGCGAAAGACCGACAGAATTTGAATATCGTAGAACACCAACAGGTGATACGAAAATGACCGGACCCAACAATAATACCGAATATGATGCTGACGGCTTGTAGTACGCCGATGTCCTTCGACATTTTCACCACCGACCTCTTGCCTCCATTAGCAGAGTCCGGAACTCCAAGCTCGCCAGAAACGCTACCCATTGTCAAATTCTACCAACTGACGCATGGTACGCTAACACTAATTTATAATCGTACTTGTTTTTGTGATTTCGAATGGCCGAGCTAAACAAAGTTGGCATTTATTTTTCGAAAAATGTCTTATTTGCAACTAAATAAAAATTTATTCCTGCATTAGTTATTTTTTGTATGCTGGGTATAGGTGCAGCTACCTCAACAATTGAAAATATATTCCTGAACAAAAAACTGTGAAGTAAACTACATATTTTATTTTTCGGCAAGAATTTTACACATATCCAGTAGGAGCACTCAAGAAGCTGCTACGTTAAGGTTAAGAAGCGTTAGGATAATTGTCAATTTGGTCAACTGTTTGCTCAGTTTCTCCAGCATATCATGTAGCGCACCAAGGCTTACCTGAAGACGAAAAGAAGACACAATACTGGGGCAGAATAGCTATATTTAGCACAACGGAGGTGTCAGGGCGACTGGCATGGCCCGACGGCTAGCCTACCCCGCAAGATATAAGAAGGCTAATTCAAAATACAAAAGTAGCGCCTCACCAAAACCTGAGGGATAAACCACCATCGTATTACATATCAACCTTCTCAGATTCCAACCCCACTTCTGTTTTCAAGATATGTGCAAAACTTTGCTCTTAAAATCTCCTGTGTCAACTTTGTTGGCAATTTTAAAACAGCCGACCCATAGTGGGTATCCTCGTGTCAGTCTTAGGCACAGAGAATTTCAGAAACCTATATAGAGATACCGTTTTACGTAGCAGATGTTAAAGTAGAAAGTTAGCAACTGTACAACAGTGTTTAGCAGTAAAACTGAGAAACTGTTTGCTAGGACACAAACACCAAGATGCTCACAGTCGAACAAAAATTTTTAGAATAAACTAATAAAGCCGAATCTCTCATAATACTTGTTATGATTCGTCGTGAGGCCGAAAAGTCAAAATGGTGCATGTAAATAGAATTAAAATAAATTTGGACAATCAGTGTAAACGATTTGACAACTTGTTGTACAAAAATCAAGATTTATGAATCACCCCTCCACCTGGAATGGGGAACATACTATCCGGTGGTTAGTTTACCCAAGTACTAAGAGTCTCGTTATAGACACTGGTTAGAAACACAGGCCAGTGTACAATGCAAGTCCAACTGCATTTGATCTCCACACCAAACAGAAATGATGAGGTCTCGAAAGGCGCGGTCAGTACTGACCACCAAAGACAACCAGCCGGTGAACCGAATTGAAGTGCCTGCCATTGTCGAAACTGAGAGAAGTATATGCGAATTACCAAAACCATGTTGGCCGGAATAAAAGTCAAATTACAAACATGAGACCATAAATACAGCCCCTTCTTCCTTCCAAAAACCGAGACAGTGACGAAAACAGGTAGGAGCATTAGAATTCAGTGCATTGCACAATTTACCAACACCAAAAAAACCAACGGGATGTTTCGTGTTGTTTAGTACCAGCTGTCTCCTCTTCACAGCACTTTCTGCCACTAACAACTTGAGTGGACATTCACACCTGAGCAACAGTTGCCTCTATGCTCCCCTTCTA
>NW_020170699.1:20280-22456 GCF_000524195.1 Echinococcus granulosus | reverse complement strand
CTCATGGAGACTATGACAAAATAGCGTAAACACATAGCAACAAAGGTATGCAGATCATTTTAATATTGAAATAAAATTTCACACATACTAGCGCATAGATCAAGTCTAGCATGCACAAGGCATCCACGCACACCAACACGGATACGCAGACGATCTCAATGATACAAAATTCATCCACACATGCCAAAACGGGTACTTTGGCCATCTAAATAGCACATACAAACATGTGCATGAGAGGCACATAAAAACAAAAATATGCATTTGAAAGTGTCGAAACGGATGCATTGGACGTCTCATTGATAAAAAAACTACCATTCATAAAACATGGACCAGATCAATAATGTGAATACACATATTCACACATAACAACACTAGTGCAGGCACTATTCCAGTAATACCAGAATGCATCCACAAACAGCAGAATGGGTGTGTGGATCAATTCGATATCACCGAACACATCCATACACACCTTACCATAGGCATATAGGGTAATTGCATAGCAAAATAGGTATGCACACCATTTCAATTATTTGAAACTACACCCACTTATTAAAATATGGTTGTACAGACTGTCTCATTAACACAAAAATGCATCCCCATACAAGGACATGGATATGAAGACCATCCCAACATAAGGAAAATACATCCACACATAGCAACATGGGGATATTGATCATTTGAGTAGTGCATAATATACCTAATCATAGCAACCTAGGTAACATTGACATTTTACTAATATGAATACTAGCATGGGTGTATAGATCAGTCTGTATTCTCTCAACAATGTCAGGCTTGTCTTGGTTACTTAGAAAGACTCTACTTATTACATTACCAGCAATTCGGCTATGAAATGAGCATCATACTGGCTATTCACATCAAGCCTCACCTTTGCATATCTTTCCAAACGCATGCACATCTAAAGTGCCGCATAAACCACTTCCTTTGAAGTGGTCATCTCATCAGAGGGAGTAAAAAGTGTTTTCTATGCACAAGCACAACATCACAAACGATAACCCACACCCGCACACACACCCCAGATGCATACATACACATCACACAAACACGCACATGCTCACCCTCCCATGAAATGCCCCAATCGTAGTAGGAAACACCTGCTTCCCCTGCATCTCTATCCACTCCATCTGCCTCTCCTCTTCTGCGCACATCACACGCAGATGTGGTTCCCCAGCTTCCTTCATCGCGGTAAAAAATGTCGTCACTTTCTAGTCTACAAGGAAGGAGTGGTACTATCAAGATCCCCATTTGGTGACATTTTCATCGGATATGTTGCGATGCTAAACAAAGCCATCGTGCTCCACATCCGCATTACTTCTACCTGACAAAAAGAGGCGATGCAGCCACACGCCTTCCAGTTCATTAGACAAACTCACTTCAATGCAAGTTTCTCATGCTCAGTCACCGAAGGTATTCAGACACGACACGGAGGGCACGGCTTCTGCAGCAACCGCATACCGTCGATCAGATTAACACGCCTCCACTTACTACCTGCGTGTATGTGCTTAAGGCTTTGTTCGGCTTCAATAAGTAATTAACCAACTTATCCAAATAAATGAATACATAATTGTTTATGACTCGCCCCCCAAAAGATTGAGTTTTCCTAAGGCTGGTGGTGAGTCGTTGTGTCGAGGAGGATGGAGAGCAGGAGGGGATGAGAAATCTAAGATAATTGCAGCAAACCAAATGGGAAATTATGGGGGTGACACAAATTGTGCATAAAGGTAATTCAGGGTACAAAAAGAAGAGGTAAACGAAGACTGCGATAAGCTTGTTCAACTCGAAAAGAGTGCTCATCACGCTGGTCAAATTCTACAGCTTGCGAATGTGGGTAGAGTCCATGCCCTTCATCCTGACATGTTGAGAAATCGATCAACGTTTTATGGCATTGCGATGGTAAGGGAATAGCACCTCTTCTGCTCGCATTGCATTTCACGTTTTAGCCACTGTGGTCAGCAAAACTGACATATAAAATGTCAACTTATAAATATTGCAATTGCTATTGGCATCTGCACAACACAGTTGAATTCGATGAATTCCTGTCTGACACCTCACTGTACGACTATGCTTAAACGGGTCCGTGCTAGTAGGACTAGAATTTACCCTCACCAACGCAAACAAGCCTTTGAATGCCAGAACTACCACTGACTATCGGATACTC
>NW_020170699.1:12411-20180 GCF_000524195.1 Echinococcus granulosus | reverse complement strand
CGAATAATCATTTAAGAACATGCAACTACAATTAGATGAATTGATATTTACTGGATCTACCTTGGGTGTAGCGCGCTAGGTACACCCAACGTGCGTGCGCCTACGCGACTGTCTTTCTGCATCATTGTGTGAGACACTTTGCGTCAGTCATCATTCCCAAGGAGTGGAAGAGGCATAACTCTACTAAAAATGCAATGAGTTAGCGGTTATCGGGCATCCTCTTCAACCGCCACACCCATGAGGTCGCGCACAATCAAAAAGCTGTCTACGCACCAAATTTGCAAATGGCCTGTGGCACCCGCTGCAATAGCACCCCAGTCTTTCACCTAGCACCGCTTTATTATAATGCTGGGCGCATAAATAACCTGCAACTCGCATTCATGTTGTTGACGTGTCTTTACAGTAAACGACTAATTTGTGCTCAAATACTCTGCCTCCCAACTCGCAATGCTTGGCATTTATGTCTAACATTACCTAATAACTTAAAATAGCCACGAGCAACGCACTCCTTGAACAAAACAAAAGTAACATTTTGATGTGCTCCTCACTTGGTGTGAGAAAGCCAATAAGACGGAAACCGGCAATTCGGCGCCAAAATAGCGTACACGCGATCTGTTGCAAGACGCCCAGTTCAGCTTTGGCTAACCAGAGGCGATGAATTCGATCGTAAACGCTATGCTTTAAATGGTTATATCTTATTGGGAATCATAGAGATACCAATTTAAACGTATTTTTTTGCCATCTGACCGACGGAAGGAACTGAAATGATGTGATAAAATCTAAAAACACATTTCCTCTTTTCTCGGATGCGTCTCTCACTTCACTCTGTTTCGTGATGCTGTATCAAATGGGGATGGAAGCGGCTGCAAGAACCATTTTACCGCTTTAGAAATGCTCCTCGGTCGTATATGTAAATATTTATTCGCGAGATTACCTGGTTCCGCCACAACAATCCAGCTCTACAATCTTGGGCGCACAAGGAAGACAGAATAGGGAGCTATGCAAAAACAATTGACGCAATGACAAGAATTGTCCACTTTAAATTGCTCGTAAAGTAGGAGAAGTCCAATGTGCTCTGCCGCATTGACAAAGTTCCCTTGAACATGACTAGGTGATAAATGTGCCATGCTGTCCACGCGAACACTGATAAGAAAGATGCATAAATATTTGGATTAAAGCTTAGCCAGTCCTTTCCACTGTGTATTATGATTTACCATGAACGTGCATTAAACGACTATATTTTGCATTTAATTCTGCATCATTTTTCAGCGTATGACGGAATTCTGTTGTGAATTGGTTTTGTAAATAAGTCGGTGATCGTCCCTACCTCTTCAAAACAGTTGTTAGTTTGCATCTTTTATTCATTTTTGGCTGACCAAGCATGATTCCTTATCGAAAAAGTATTTAAATTTTGACATGGCGTTTGCGAAACAAGGTGACCTGATACTCACGTTAGTTGGTAAAATTTTGCCCCGCATTCATTTTTGTACAATTCTGTCGAAAGCCCTCAACGGGGCCGTAACCATTGCGATGCTTAGAAAGTCTGAATTTTCGTGTAATTACTATGTCGGCCTACTCAATGCTAGATTTTGCACCCAATGAAATGATTTCTTCGTACAATATTTTGGATATATGTAAAGTTTCATCACATTTATTCTGCATTTTCATTTCCTTAACAGTCGGTTCATTCAATGTTATGGCACAGAACTACTGGAAATATTTTGCGATCGTATGCGATAATGAGGAATTTGCGCTAATAAAGTCGCACTTCTGAAATGAAAGCTAGTCATCTGAACAGATTAAGACGATTGTGTAGGGATATCCTAATCACCAACTGATTATTTTTGTTCATGTTGCTCACTCCTAATAACTGCTTATCGTTTCTGCATCAGTCAAATATTAATTTCTATGGCAATTTAACAACAAGAACGTACAGCAAATTGCATAAATTGCCAAAGAAATACGAACTAATAATCAGTGGGTTAATATGTGTCACAAAAGAAATCGCATTTTTGGTACCATCATGTCAAAATGCGAGAAAACGCAACGTACTCCTGTTGCCTCAGCAGGGGGTGTGCACTTGCAACAGGTTGAATTATGCTCTTGGAAACTTGCCACATCACGCCACTATGTTCGTCAGCACATTTCTACTGTGCGTTCTCCTGGCGTGGCGCCGTAAAGGAATTTCTATGCAACCCCACTCTACTGGTCCTTTCATCTCTAATGTGAGCTAAGCATTAACCAATCTCAATGCACAAGCAGGGCAGAAATCGAATGTCGATTACACAACCTCCCACTTCTTCTAGGGCGACACCGGTCCTGCCAATATTGACACAAAAAATAGCATTTGCTACTCTCCATTTTACGGCAGCAAGTAGGACTAATGAGGGTGGGACATTACTGTCTAAGTAGACTCCATGGACCGGTTGGTTAAAACTGCGAGATTAGCATAGATTGCAATGCACGAATTAACTTTGAATTATTGGGTAAAAGGAGTCTGCTTATAAGGTTGCGTGGTAAATACATGGAGATGGGGATGAAATCAAACGTGTTTGGTATTATTTGAGAGGTGGGAGGAGTGTTTCGAGGCAGAGGCGTTGGGAATGGAAGAACTCATGGCAATCTATTCTAGAAAACGCGCAGTTTCTGCGTTTATTCTGTGCAGGAAACTGCACAATCGACAGTCCAATCTGGTAGATCATTGTGATGGCGAATTCGGAAGTCGCCGTTGAAAACTTAGTTCCTTCTTCCATGCATGCTTTCATTCATTTATTGCTGATGCACGAAATCATCAATTGCTGCTCTGAATCATTTTCGATTCGAAACGTCACTACGACCTCCTGATTTATCAGGAAATTTGTAATTATGCCCATCATCGATGAATTTGAATTCGACTTTTCTAAGTCAGACTAGAGGGTAAATGTTCAGTCATTGCATAGGTTAATAACATTTAAAAGAGGTAGTTTCACAGCAAATGAAATTACCCATCTTCGTATCTCTTCTCAAGCAACTTTGTTTTACGTAACTCAGCAGACCTTCAATTAGTAAATTTATAGCTCAAATTCCTCATATATTGCAAAGAATTCCACCCTTCATGGCATAAGTGCGCGAAGTGCAGTATGATTAATTAAAAATGACAAGGAAAATAGCCTTTTGTACGCACGTGATTAAATGCTCTTTGCTGCCCAAAGTGCACCGCCCTCTAGGTGTCAAATAACTTGAGGCAAAGTTTATTTTTCATTTCATACAATCATAGTAAATAGATGTTGCCTCCAATTTTGTAGTGCACTTTGTGCGGAGTCATGGGTGTGAATCAAATCTTTGGTACGAGAGGCTATACTGAACGGCAAATCTGTGTCATCCAACAATAATGCGGGAAGCCGTTCGGCGTTCAAAGGAGTGACTTGCTGTGGGATTGACGGGAAACCACTCCTCTCTATACCTCTGATGCGCAGTCCAAACGGAAGTTCCTGAAGTTGGAGCGTCTAACAGTAGCAGTGAATTGAGTGGCCAGAGGGCCGCAACGCTGGATGCTATCTCCACCAGTGGATGTGGGATATCGCACGGGCCTAATTTTGGCTAATTCGCCTTATTGCCTCTGATCCCACATATTAGTTGGTCAGAATCGACCCACCTAGTAGTTTCTCACCGATTGGTTAGCTAGAAATCGACTTATAATTGGCCAAATTTATTGACACATTTGAGCCAAGTACGGGCGGTTGAGTGGCTGAGAGTCGTGGCCATTAATGCAGATTCACTGCTGAAAAGGATACCGAATCGCACTTTACTTAAACAGGAGCATTGCGAAACCGATTTATTGCATCAATTAGAAGAGAGAGCTTTACTTCTAATAGAAACAGAAATTGGTAGGGGTGACGATGAAAAGTAGGATTGGATAATCATGATCTTCACTCAAGCTATAAAGATTTGCGGAACTTCGATGGCAAGATGCGAGTATCTAGGAAGCCACATTCTCTATTTATTGGATGCGCGTGGTTCTTAAAGAGATAAGTAGTAGTAGAAATTCGGGTAACAACAAGTAATGACGGCATTAAAACCGATAGAAATGCATAGTCGCATTGTGTGTAGTCAGGCGAGGGAAGCATATTAAGGTGACTCATTGATGATTTGGGCAAAAGTGTGTTGATATGAATATAGTGAGAGTTACCAACCATAGTTGCCTTGCAATCTAATATTAACTTTGATGCACATTGCTTCTTGTATTGCCTAATACCCAGTACTGCGAAAATTTGTAAAGTTTAACTGTTCGCTAACTGATGCATATAAAAGCAGTGCACTGTGTTTGTAGCAGCCTTAGTCAGCAATTTCGAATTCTTCTTCTGCTGGTGGTGCATATTTGCAGCGAATCAAAACCAGTGTGTAAAAGGAAGGTGAGGAATAGTTTTGAGTATTTTGGGCAGATGCCATTGGGAGGACTACAAACAAGTAACCATTAAAGACACTTTATAATGACATAAGCACACTCCAATATAACAATTGTTGCAAACGGCTATGTGGCTTACAATTAATGTTCGAGGGGTGCTTAGCCAACTGTCGTAGATGTTAGTTTGTCCGATCGTGTTGCTGAAGTGGATAACTTAGTTATGGAAATGGACCACCCTTTAAAATAGCCGGTGGAGATCGATCAAACTAGGTTTCTCAGAAAATATTTTGTAATTCGCTTTTGATAAGTATAAGAGCGAATGCAAATATTTTTTGCATCCAGTCAATTGTATTGTTTCCAACCTCATTCCGGTGCAGCTACTGCAAGATGAAAATAGCTCTACTTCACCCAAGCATTTTATGACTATATGTCCGTCCTTGGCAAATTGCAAGCCTCGAAATCTTTACTTTTGCAATTTTTGCAAATTCGTTCTGTGGAGTTTGCCAAGCCTCAGTCAAGAAGGCATCAAATTTGTTCAGTACTACAAATTAGTCGTACTTAGCATTTGGAACATGTGGTGCTGCAGTCGGAACATTGCGTGTACTTAGTCCCCGGCATGACTAAGTATGGCTCCTGCTTTACTTATTCGTAGCAGACCCATTTGAATGCTTCCGGATGCGTTTTTATCCACCTCATTTTTACACCAACTTCAATCATGACCCTTTCAACTACAAACAAAAGTAATGTAGGCTCAAGCAAGCTAACAGTTAAATAGAACATTTCTTTGCTCGATGTGGCCATGCTGAAAGGTTGTTACAATACCACGACATGCTTTTTGGGTATGCTGCCTTACAACAATAATGGTAATGCATAAAGTTATGGCGGTGAACTAATCACACTATAGAGACCTAGAATTTGCTGTTAGCAAAACAAATTATCACTTACCTCCCACTTCTCATGGCAGCTTTCGTAGATTAGACATTTCTTCATTCATGGTGCAACCTCGGTAGGCGAATCCCCATGATCAATGACTCATAAGTGTTCCATTCATGTACCATGATGCTATGACCAAGTTGGACCCGTGGATAAAATCTGGTATTAAGTTAAAGGCTTAGTGCAAATGCTGAATTATGATGAAAAGGACAAGAAATTATTACACCTAGGCGGTCGTGCGGGCGGTAATTGCGGCGTGGAAAGATGCGACGTTAAAATTTCCCTGTCAGGCAGCGTGTTTGTAATTGAGTGATCCCTTGGTAAATGCGGTCGAAGCCGCACCCGCTTTTTCAGTTGATGTGGTAGGGGGAGGAGCTGGGTGTGTTGCACCTAAATCTGAGTTTTATGCCTTCTCATTAGAACAGATGTCGGTGAGTAAGTTCCGGACATTAAGCAGTAAGTTAGCATCGAAAACAGTGTCTAAATTGATGAGTGGGCTTCGCGACGACATTGTCAACTGGGTAGAGCCTATAGTGATTTAAGCAGTAATTTTGAGGCTCTCACGCAGACTGGCGCGTTATCATGACTGCAGTTAACTTCGCGATTTCGGTCTCTTCAAAACGAAATCACACAGACGAATCAAACTTCATTGCATCATGTGCAGACTGACTATTTTATGCAAAACACTTGTGCGCAACTTCCGAGTTGTACAGAGAATAATGAATATAGCCCAAGTGAAATTTTGACTAATTATTTGATGAATGAATGGGAGGAGTGAGGAACAATGAGTGGCAGTGGCAATGACAGAGTGGAAATAAAAGGAAATGTAGGACAGTTTTGTGTTGAGATCGATTCATTTTCAACAGTATACAGAGCAGTAGTATAGTTTAAGAAAAAAAATTTCCAAAGAAAACATTACTGCAGCCGTTAACACTGTCCTACAACATCGATGCACCAGTCAAATTGTGTCTCCCAGACGTGACGTGGTAGCATAAGTGCTGAGTAACCCAACTTCGTGGGTCCTTTGGCTCAAACTTAAGTTAAGCAATAATCAATCTCAATGCATGACAAAGGTAGAATCCGAAATCTTGATTGCACAACCTTCTGTAACTTCTAGCAGGATTGCTGATTTTGATGGTATTCTTTTTTTGGTATTACCTATTATCAGCTTGGAGGCCCCATGTGGAGTTGATGGGGGATGAGCCATTATTGACCAGGCAGCACAGTAAACTCACTGGAACCATCACTTAAACCAATGATGCAACACGGTTTAAGATGGTAGATAATGAGATCTGGATGAAAAGGCAGCTTACAAACATAGGTGTCAGGTAAGAGTTGGTATTCTACGAGGTAGGAGGAGAGGGCAACTGTCGATGATGTCATTCGAGAGCAGGGAGGGATCTGCCAAAGCAGAGGCTCTGAGAATCTAAGAACTCAGCTGCATTCACCTTCGGTAAGTCTACAGCCCCTGCGTTTAGTCTATGCATGAAACCCCACAGGCGGCAGTCCAGCTTAATCGGTCTCTATGAATCAGAAGTTAGAAACTCTGTTAAATACTCCTTTTGTCCACCCAATCGGTAGCTACTTTTTGCTTAGGCATTCATCCACTTGCCAAATCCTGTACCTTCTTGGCCACTTTTAGAAATGGTCTTCAGTGTTTGCTATGCAACAATCCCAACTTCAGTGTCTCGTACGTGCAGATCGAATACGTTCTATTTATCTCTTGTCTACGCATAGCTCTATGTTTCCTAGAACGGCAAAGCATGCAATGGCAACAATGGGGAAAACTCTGTTTGGACAAGGAACACTGCAAAGATAGGTGACTAATTGGGAAATTACTGGTCACAATTGCTTGAAAACGTGCATACACGTATTAGTTTGTCCAGTGAAGTGACTAATCTTGTTATTTGCTAGGAGTGTCACAAGCTACAATTCAGCAAACGGCCAGTAAGCCTTTTCTGCCCGTTGAACCTTAACTCCCTTTTTGCATCGTAAACTGTTTAACGTTATCAGTTGGGGTTCCTTGATGTGGTGGTCTCGTTTTAAAAATGTCCGCATAAACACTTACAACTTCAAGGTAAGAATAGCTGCTCAACGCCTTCACTTCGAATATCACTTCACTCACACCCTGCATTTGCTAGGAGTCTATGATGTACTTCACACGTGTTAGAACCCCATGCACTCCGCATGCTCTGCATGCTCACGCTAGTGTGCGAATAATAGGTGGTAGGTGCAACTTCATTCTTTTGGTTCCCCTTTAGGTAGTACAACCTATAGCCTCGCCCGCGTAAGCGGACATTATACCTGCAGTAGGCAAAAATTTTCCATTCCACTAGGTAGATTTCCTTCACAGATTGTGTGGTTATCGTATTTGTTGATTTATACACTCTTCATCAACTACACTTTTTACCGCTTTTTGCTAAGAAACGGATTCGCTTACTCGTGTGCAGGT
>NW_020170699.1:8425-12311 GCF_000524195.1 Echinococcus granulosus | reverse complement strand
GCACAAAGGGCACCGGAGATATGGCCATGCGCGTGATGAAGAGATCTATCTTTACCAATGAAGCAAACATGCGCCACTTTCACTCCGATGTCACTGCTTATTTTATACAAACCAAAGGGATTTTGAGCGAAACCAAAGTGTTTATGTGAGATAAGGTAATTCATTGAAAGAGTGCGCTAAAGAAAGAATCGCGCTTGGCCACATTCTTGCCTCATTAGGGCTCTCCCATACTTTTCCTTAATTATGTCTCCTCCTATCTTCTAAGTCAGCTGTACAAAACATCCCTTTTCACTCAACAAAACTCATTATGACAGGTTGCAATCTAATTCGTTCTTCTTCCTAAAGTAGTTCCTTATCCCATTCTATCTATTGCCCTCCTTTCATTCTTCAACATGTCCTTCTCCCTTCTCTCCAAGTAATTTTTCTTGGCGCAGGCAGCAGTGCAGGTATGAAATGGTCCTCAATGCTTCATACAATTCCCCTAATTGGTCTTGATGAAATGCAGTGGAAAGGTATGTAAATAGCTTGACTAGGGCAGTAAAGCTAGACTTAAATCGCATCATCCTCATGTACCACAACTCATATTGATCACGTGTTGGCAGCATGGAGTCTTGTGAACAAGTAGTTATTTGCAATTATATTAGTCATGGCCCCAAAAGGTATCAAGACATCACGCTAAATAGTGCTCTGTGCACAATAAAGAGGGGCTTGTCTGCATGCCGGACTTGGAGTAAGTGAAAATGCAACCAAAAGCAGAAGATCAAGGAATCCCTCAGCAGAGAAACAGCACTTCGCACCTCCTCCTGTGCACATCGTATAGAACCTGGGCAGCCTGCATGAATGTTATGCCAGTGCATTACACGAGTATTACAAGTTCCTCTCTACATCAATAAAACACAGAGCTTTTAACTTTTGCCAAGCGTTCCATTTGACCCGCGGCATTCAATACATTTTGTTCCATAACAATGCCGGAAATAGATTGCCAATGCAAAAGGCCTTTTACCCTCCATAATAAAGCCGTATTCTTCGCCTATGCTCCCCAGCACAACACCTTCCGAATGTGCTGCACTGCACCTGAAATTTCACTTCAAAGTTATTTTTGGCTCCTTGACATTCAGCAATTTCTGGTGTTGGAATGAGTAACAATCTATCCTGTACAATTTCGCCATAGGACTTCTGCTTACATGGGTGCACGTCCACCAAATAAATGAACTCTAGAATTGCACTTTTACAAGGTTTCAGGCTTGTAGATTGGTAGAGACAGTTAGCTGATTGAAGTGCATTTAAATCCCAAATATAGCAAGGCCAATCAGCTGCAGCCTTTCGAAATCTAGATATCATCAAACTACTAGTCTAAGTATACCTCTTTTAGGGCTAATATTAGCAACCAGAGGTAATAAATTCATTGCTTGCAACAAACTTCCATGATCATGTTCTGTTCCCTTCATTAGGACTAATACGCCACACAGAGTTCTGTTTAATCACGTGAAAGGTACGTCAGTAACCTTCAGAAGGGAAGAACATTCGCAGCAAGCGCCCGAAATTCCTCGTTCGACACATCTTTATTTGTTTTGATGTTACCCGAAAGTAAGGAATTCCCATTTACTGAAATTACCTGCGTGGTAATTTGTCCAACACTCTTGGAGTGACTGCCAAATCACAATTTGCCATCCCTGACGCTTCTGATGCTGCTGATGGTGCCGATGCTCCGGCTGCGACTGCTCACTCATACCTTAAAGCTGACAATTTCACCCTTTTGAATAGAAATGCCTCTTAGGCGTCATTGTCAGTCGTCTTGGCATCATTCCAAATCTCTGTCAAAGTGCGTCACTCGTTTGCAAGTCTGAAGTTACTGGAATGAAACCGCTTGGACCGTTAATCTGGCTTTCATTCGTTTTTCACTCGAGCCGGCTGTCCCACCATAATAAGCTCACGAAGGAGTAGAGCCCCACTACCTATTATCCAAAATGCACTACCGTCTCGTTTTCATTACTGTAACTCAGTTCGTCACCGCTAATTTGGCGGCTGCACAAAGTCCTTAGTCATTTGTGGAATCAGGGGTAATACTCTCTTCTCATTGATTTATTGACTCACCAACTGCATTCAACGCTAGCATTCACTTTCACACCATGCATCGAGTTGAGCCAATCAACTCTCCCATCTGCGGTCTGTTGCACACGCATGCAAATCAGGTAGTGCTGTGACTTCTTGCGACTGATCTTTGAGTTGCGTGGATCCTCAGTGAGGAGGACGTGATGCTGGATTAGTGAGTGAAACGCCACACACAGCTCAATGTAGAATGGGTGGCTCCAGATTCCCTCCACGCCACACCATTTGGTTACGATATCGTGCCCGATAGGGTACTTGCAAGTGGGGATACTTCTCTTCGACTTGGCATCATTACCTACGTAACTATCCCTGTTGCCCACACCAATCATGATGTTCTGCTGACGAGCACAATCGACAGGTAAGGGCAATACGGTACGAGAGCAGTTGCTTTAGCGCAGCCAACGTTGGGCGCATCCCACGCATCTGCAATTACTAGAGCTGCATTTTCTCCAACCCTTCTCTCCTCCATCCTCTATCGTCTCTCCCTTCTCTCCCCTTTACTTTTCTCTCTAATCTGCACTCTCTCCATCTCTCCATTCTTCTACAGCTTGGCTCAACTCAGCTTGGCTGCGGAGCAATCACTTGCACACTAGTCGCATGTACTGAGTCAAATTTGGCAAATCCTGTCATCGAAGCTTCCACATATTCAGCTCCGATCTAACTGAGATTAATCAGCATTGACTTTGAGCGGAGACACCAACATCCTACCTCTACATCCCCTCAATGCTCTCTCTATCCTATTACTTCGATACCCCTTACATCCTCTTATTCTTCTGCCTAAATTTTGAATAGCAATTGATGCGCAGCCGAGAGGAGGACCTGGACAGAAAATCAATTCATAAGGTAATCGTGATGCACCAGACATCGGGACACGCTTCATGCACTGTCATCAGATTTATGTCGAGGTGCCAGAATTGCCCGAGTTGTTTGAGGTGCCTTCAAAAATGTGTGCATGCAATGGAAGGGCTGAAATGGAATCGAGGGAATAGGTCGTGTCTATTTCCAACTCCTGTTCATTACACTTTGTTTGTGTTTGCAAGTCCGTCAATGGTTGCTCACATGAAAAGCAGGACAGAGTAAACCAGGTCAGATCACATTAGATGAGGTGGAATCCGATCGGGCCTAGGCAGAGCAGCCTGTTCTACGAGCTTATGCACTTCGCGCTCCGCTTTTTCTCCCGGTTGGGCGACATGCCGCAAGGATACACTTCATACATGCTGTTACTTTATTGTTCTCATGGTCATTTTATAGCATTCGACCCACCATGGAGTATGATGGGCGCGTCTACGTAGGTGAGGGCTCTGGTCTCTCGCGCAGCTAATACATCCATTCTAAAGGCCCATTTGACGCTTTCACGTTGGGAATAGATAGTGTCCGTGCTCGATCGTGTACATACGTAGGAAAGCACAACAATAAATTATAACATCATGACGGTACCGCATTTCAATAACACTTTAAGTGAAGATACGATGTCTTTAGTGATTTTTATTCGAGGGAACAATTCTCGAGATTCAGGTGCATCGTGCCCTGACTCAGAATTGTAATCGGAATGTGGTACCATCATGGCGTTGTAACTTCTCGTTACGAATTCCTACGTATACAAGCAAGCAAGCATGGACACCACCTGAACCCAACGTGGATGCATGAAAACACAGACCCTTCAGAATGGATATCTTAGCTCGCACAGCTGCTTGACCTAAATGTCAGAGAAACCAGAGCCCTCACCAACGCAGACAAGCCCTTGAATACCAGAACTACCACTGACTATCAAGTACTT
>NW_020170699.1:0-8325 GCF_000524195.1 Echinococcus granulosus | reverse complement strand
TGAATGCACTAACCCCATGTATAGGAAGGCCCCCTTTAAGGGCCTTAACAGCATCTGACATGGACACATCCTGAGGATAGGTTAGATAGGCCTCCGGAACCATCATTCTCTCTCAAAATCGCCGCGACAGCAAAGGCAAAGGATCCCGTCATTTTTGATAACCCGAAGAGTTCATTCAGCGTATACGCTTTTGCCTGTTTACTCGTTCGCATCTGCAGCGAACCTCGCACACAGGGGGTGATATTGAAGACCTCTTTTACCGTAATATTTGTAATGTCCAACGGTAGCCGTCGGCACATTGTCGAGGGGATCGCATCCTTCGGTTCACTTTTGTTCTTTTTTCCCTTACCTTCTTTAATGAGCTGCAGATTTTTGAAGGATCTGATCAATGTGTGGGGAAAGAATTCGCAGTTCATTGATGATGAAGAACAGAATGATGTTAAGGAGGAACGACTGGACGGTAAGGTGCTTGCCATCCCGCAGCACTGCCAACCTACAGGCTAGCTCAATCATTGAACTTATGTGCATTTGCCCGAGCGACTAATCATGTGATAGTCAATTTAACAGGGCTACACATTACCTCGGATTCCATCATTTGAAGCACGGCAAATTCGCCTGTGTGGGTGTTCTTGGGAAATTTTTCAAAGTGGATCGCGAGAACAATTGAAATTCCCTACTCTGACATCCAAAAAGCAGGTTCGAAGCTTCAGGTAGACAACCATATAAAAGCAAAGTATCCAGACTGGAAATGTATCATAGGTTCATAATTGAAAGCACTTGCAGTAGTCTCAGTCCGATAAAAATATTACGCAAACACTGCAACTTCAATTGATGTCAGCTTTGTTCACGTACATTCTAGACACTAAAATTTGATTGATGCTTCAAACTATGGTCCTTGTCTGCATTAACCTTATAGCTGGACCTTTTAGGAACAAAAGGACTTAACTTGTTTTACTATTTAACCATTAAAGACCAGGAGCTGGTGCTACAAAGTTACCAGCAATTCGAAAGTCAATAAATTAGCTAAAAGTGTCGAATTAATTCTAATAACTTGTTAATTTGCCTCAGTAGTTTGTTACTTGTTGGGATTCAGTTTCAGAAGCTGCAGAGTTAGCAAATTTTAGCACAAAAAACAGCGTTGCAGAATCGTACTGCGTAAATTCCTTGCTAAATTGTAATCAGTAAGTGGTGAAACTGTTACGAAGCAATGTAACTATTCGGAACGCAAATTCCATAAATGCCACGAATTCTACCTGTAAAATCTGACCAAATAACACTGTAACTATACAGAGACAAAAGAAGCTTCACAATGTCCCTAACACTCACCCATCATGCAGAGCAAATAATTCAACTGGGCTGATAGGTGAAGTGATAGACTGGAGATATATGTCTATGTGAGGGCCAGTGGCTATTCTCCCATTCAGAAGGGACATAGATTTTGAAGTGTCTTAAGGCTGCCAGATTTAATCTCAGGTTCTACCCCCAACGTCAGACAACACGGCACACTTTACCCACTCCCAAAACCCATTCTTCGCTGCCGTAGAGGCTGACATAAGCTCGGACCCTGAGTTGGGCGAATGCTGTGCCACCTTTGCCAACTTGTCATCGACCAGGAGGAATTGGCCCACTCTGACAGAGTTCTTCCATCGTTACCAAAATGCAGACAAAGACGATAAGGGGTATGCGAAGAACCACAAATCAATAGCGAGAAGAAGTTTCCGCGGCTCACCTCCAACCAAGGTCGCTGGACAGATAAACGTCCATTTCAGACACGGACTCCGCCCAACCGTTATGGTCGAGTTGCACCGCCGTACGAAGACCAATGCACTCATCGAGCTGGTACGGTTGCAGCGAAGAGGCGTCAAGGACCACTTACGGTTCCGCGCTGCGACAACAACAACAGGCGGGCAGATTCAGCACGCTTATACCAGCGTCCCCTTCACTGTGCCTCAAAATTGGGCGAGTCTTTCCCTTCCCTATCGTGTTTGTTCCGAAACCACTCACACTCATTCCTGCAAGCTCTAGGCCAACTAGAAGAAAGAATATGCAATTTCAGCTTGAAATCCACTGCGGCTAGATAAATGGCAAACCCTATAACTTTCCCGACTTTTTATCACAAGATTGGGATCGTTCCACCATCAAGCAGATTACGTAGAAGAGAGGCGTCGTTAAAGGGCAACTTAGGCAAATAGCCCTGGACAGTTAAATTTAGTACATATCTAGAGCTGGCTCAAGACGCCAGCCTTGGCGCCGACTCTCTGCACAATAATTAATCCATTCTAAATTTTGCGGAAGGCACCTTCTTCATCCACTAGGACACTGAAACCATGACAACCCCTTCGCTACAGACAGAACACGTTGACGGTATTTGCAATTCCCCATTTGAGGCTGGAGCCATACCCATGAACAACCTATGCGACCCCCGCGTGCACCTTACCCATATCATCGAAACGGAGAGGACGGAGGGCAAAATATGTATTGACCACGTACAGACGGACTGAGGAGGTACCGCCACGGTCCAAAGGCCAAGTCACTGGGTAGAAGTACAATGGTCATGACCTTCAGTGCCAGCGTAACCATGACGAAGTTAAGCAAACCATCAAATTTTACTACACAGTCCTCCCTTGCTTTTGAGATTCTTCCACTTTGTCCACCACAAGATAGTCGGTGATGTGAAAAAGCACCCACGAGTCGACCGTGTCAGGCATCAAATTTGTGTGAAGCAGAGGTATTGTCTGACTGCAACACCTCTGATTCTTCTTGGCTGTTTCACTGTATCTGGAGTTTAGTTCTGTTTGAGATCTGCATTGGGGGAAAGGAGGATGTGGAGTCCGTCACGTATGCCCATTGATAGTAGGAAGAGCGTTGGCCTAAAAACATGATCATTTATTTAACGATAGTGGGGATAAAGTTTTGCATTCAGCCCTCCATGCCACGTTGACTCCACACTAGTGCTGCCCAGCCATTTGTGTTTGGGTGCTGGCCACCTAATAGGGAGTTGGAAGAGGCATCACGCATTCGCGTTGTTGACACCTTCACACAAGTAATGCTAACAGCTCAGCAATGCACTCTGCCAGATGATTTCAACCTTGCGTTTCAACATTGCCATAGAAATTCCCAGTGCCTGACTAGACGGATTGCCAACCATTATATTAATTATATTAAATTTATGCAATTTCACTCTGGCTACGGCTATCATAATGCAAGCTTTAATTTGAATCTGGCCAAGTTTTTACGATGCTCATAATAGAATTGTTACCAAACGCCTAAATAGCTAGATTTTTAACAGTTATCCATCGGTCAAATTATACTGTGCACAATTACACGACACAATTTAGCCTAGCCCAAACATCAGCGGTTATTGCTTTTCAGGCCAAGATTTTCATAATGGCTCCTGTTAATTCAATGTGGATCAAATACCAACAATTTCAGCCTATTGTTCATTACTGCACATTGTCAAGGAATATTTCAACTTTCCTCACATCTCAAAATTATTCCTGTGTCTTTATAAAAAGTCAATGACAACAAAACTAAACAGAGTAACTGAAACCAGTCATTCGTCACCAAATCGACTGTGCACACAAAAGTAACAAAAACGCTAAAATGGAAGCCTGCATATTTGGCACTTGGTTGCCATGCCGAACACACACGTTGTGACACCGTCGTGGTGACGTTCAGGTTTCATTTTAGGCACGTAATAGAGTTGATGTAACCATGACCCTCAACTCGATTTGGCAAGACGCATAGATCTGTGCACCATAACTTTTACGCACGACATGCCTAACATGCGAAGTTTATTTCGATTGACGCGGAAGTCTCGTTTGTACAATGTGAAGGCTTACTTCAAACACAGTTGCCATTGGTGAGTAGCAACAACGCTTAGCATTCTCTGATTATTAAAATCACATAGGTTGAGGAGTCTACACGAAGCATTCTGGCATGCACTAAAGGGTCTAAGTGCAAAACCACACTGAAACAGGCCTATCTTTTGTCTGGGGACGCAATAACCCAGGGGAGATGGAGCAGTGCATACTTTGAAGTAAGCGCGATACCTGGGAACAATTAAGTTCCTATCGATGTCAGTTTTGCTATCAGTATGTGGTGGAAAAAGGGGCTAAATTTGCCATTCTACACATTGCAAGCCCAGTTTGACAATGGTTAGCATTCTTGAAGAGAAACGTGGATGATTTCAGGTGTCGGTTTAGGTGGAAAGTAAGAAAAAATAAGCAGCATTGTATTGTAAAAGCGGACAGAGGTGCGAGTGTTTAAATTATTCAGCGCATATTAATTGTGCGCTTGTAAGTTAAGCGTTTGAACTAAGGTGGGAGTAGGAGCATTTTTATAATAACATGCTAAAGGAAAACTGCGCAATATACGGCCAAGATGCTTTGCAAGTTAATCAAAGCAGTCCACTAAGTAGAGTAGCCAACGTTACAACTGCAGTCGCTCGACTACAACGCTGGCACAATGATGCGATACATTCTGCAACTGACGCAAGCGAAGGGGGATGCAATTTGGAGGCCGACGTCGAAATAAGCCATGTATGGGTATGCTTTGCTATTTGCCGTTGAACAGGTACTCAGTTCCCTACTTTGCTTCTTATATTTTACGCTAAAGGAGACATTCCATTTAGAGCTTCCAAACGGTTTCACGAATTGTGAGGCCAGAGAGCATATCAAAGAAGTGCATTTGGTTTCAAGGATGCAAAATTATTATAACCATGTCAACTTGCATCATATTGAATGACAATGTGGTAACTTAGTTTCCCCCTAAGACTTCCTTGAACAGGATAAAAGTTTTAAAAGCAAACTCCTCTGCCCCTGATCTAAATAGAGCAAAGTAAATTCTCCACCTTTGCGGTAACAACTACTTCTTCCCATATTTGTGTTATTGAGAGAAGAGTGCCCTGTTTCATCAAACTTGACTTCATTTTATTGTGCTTACAAGACACCTACAAACGTGTCAATTCCGGACAATCCTGACATTTTGTACACTATGTTGTGCACACAAAAGTTGCAAATTCACGAGGCGTGATGCTCAGACGATTGCCTTTCTACGTAAAATAGGAGCCCTGGTGACATCATTTCCCAGCCAAAACTGATTCACGCCGATAGGATTGACGAATCGGAGAATATCTTTTTGCTGAACGAAAACATAAACTTGGGTAAAATCAGTAACTCTGTTTCCTTTTAACAAAGTTTAGGGACAAATCTCAGTACATATTTCAAATTTATAATCTGATGCATGCATGACTAGCAAGTAGGTTTTCTCGCGAGTTTTCCAAAAAAACGAAAACTCTTTAATATAAGAGTCTAAATGTAGTCTGATTAAATTGAATAAGCTAAATGACTTTCCCATTTGATTGGATATGCTCGAATTCCAGACTGAAACATAAGAGAGCGGAATCTGTATTCAAAATATTAACAGCAGTTACAACAAAAGGGCATCCCCATCTCTCTACGTTGAATGCAAGAAAAAATTAAACAGCAGACCTCCAAGCCAGTGATACTCCAGTTTCGCATCCTTTCAGTCAGACAAACAAGTTAGTGCTATTTACCAAGCTAGATTCAAAAAGTGGGTTAAAAGTAAAATGAATTTATTTCCGAAAAAGGAGGCATAATAGACTAAAGTGCTCAAAATCAACTCTGGCAGCGAAATGCCCAATTAATTTTTAAGATTCCCACTAGGTAACACTTGGTTTCGGAATGCGACTGAAATAGTTCATCAAAACAGCTCTTGGATGTTACACTGTTCGCAAAGTAAACAAAAAGTGTTCAGTCATTCAACCACGCACGTTCCTAAGACCTTTGTCCTGTAGAGCAGCGTGACAAACTGACACAAGACTGCCGGATGAAGACCTCTGGTTGACGCAGTGGGCGTGACCCGATAATGCTCTCTGCGGATACCAAATAGATGCCACGTGTTTGCGACAGTTGTTTCCAATTCGCACAAGTTGAGTGAACACAGTGTAGCTTACTTCTCGACCAGCCGCCCATTCATGTGTCAACTAAATCACTCATCTCCACCCAAGGACCATTCAATACCTTACCTCTTCTACGTTGTCAACTACTGAACTACGAGCAAGTTCATGAACTCTTGCCATGTGTGAGATACAAGCAATTCCCGTATTATTCTCTCACTTCACTTTTCAATACCATCCTTTCATTCGGTACTAACTCTATATCTAGAGTTAGAGCAACTTCTACTTTCTTTGACATACCTACAAAACTTCTAGGAACGAATTAACGATGTTCAGAAAATATTGCTAAGTGCCTATGAGGTCCTCTAGTCAGATTTCACTCACGACATCGCACATTCAAGGATGTTGGTTCGTATGTTGAGCGTAATGCTACAATTGAGTTGTACAGTCTACCGAACCCTCCACAGTGAGGCTGGAAACCAGCATGTCTATGACGAGGTTAGGAGGCACGAACACACCCATTTATCTTGTCCACACATCACTCCCTTTTAAGCGAAATAAGAAAGCACGTCCTTTCAATTGAATGCAATAATATTTTCATAAATTAGTAGCTGTGCGCTTCTAAGCACTCATTTCAATGATTGTGGAGAAGGACATCCACAAGCATTCGAATGCTTAGGTACATGTGCGTTTCATGAAATTTTTAAGGACACGGGTTTAACATTAGCAAGGTCCATATCTACTAATCCCATTGCCAAAACCAAATTGCAGTAACTTCTGGCTTTACATTCTGCCCTCCAACTTAAAATACTTGACATCTATTCCCGATACTACAAAATAACTAAGAATAGCTGCAGGCAGTGCACCCCTTAAACAAAACAGAAGGGCACACTTTCAAGTCAACATCTTGAAGTGTGATACCAGCGTTATCCTACTGTTATAAAGAAAATATGGAGTTCATAATTCAACAGTGCATCCAAAAAACTCCCCTAGTTCGTGAAAATCCCTACCACCTTGATCGCTTTCAACTCAACCAAAAGTGCCTCTTTGATGCAGGAAATTTCTTCCATTCAACATTTTGCGGTCCTCTCCTACATCAGCTTCTGAAGCTCGAAAAGAACGCAAGGCAATGAAATAGAAAATCATCAGAGGCATTTGAGGAATTTTCCAACCGACACAAATAATGCAAAAAATAGCATCACCACATCAACGCCTTTACTTTTGGCAAAACTGCTACATTGGCTGGACGAATCCCACTTAACCTCCTCACATTCCAATCCTCATTTATGACGAGACAAAGACTATCATGTGGGCGTAAACACACTCCATGTCTGGGACAGCTTCAGTACAATATCATCTACACAAATGCGAGAGGAATCCATGTTGTGTTGGTGAGGATGGAGATGTGAGAGAATGTTGAGACCGAACCAGTAACCTAGCCAATCCACATTCTTGGTCATTGCAGAAGAGTGTGGAAGTAAGCAAAATTAGAATAGGAAAAAGGCCGAAATAAAAAGGATATCACAACGAACCATTTACCAAGAAACAGATTCACAACCATCGGTCGTGCCTCCGAACCCTGCATTCACAACATCGGTGTGGAGCCAACTAACCGGAAAGTCACTTAACAGGGCTTTCATAAGACGATTCCAACAATAGTGTGGACATTCACAGTGGTTCTGCCAGACAAAGCCAAGCACAAAAATTACATCCTATTCATTCCACCTCTTTTCTAAAAAAAACATTCAGAATTGTAAATAAAACGTTTAAAGGGATTGACCATCGCCTAGAAACTGATGCCATTGATAGGGAATGGTGACAAATAAGTTCAGCAGTCTTCGCATCCGTTGGAGGCGTTTCCCAACTACCACCATAGAGGTCCACTAGACCTCAGGCATGGATCACCAAAATGTGAGAACCTCCTGGCTTTCTACTGCCTCCACTCGAGTGCAGAAGACGCGGATCATCGTTATACACCCGCTTTTGACTGACATCTTTCCACTAATGCCTCTTTCAACCTTGGCAACACGAAATTGAGCCAACAAATGCCTGCCACTTTCAAACACAGATTTCATCATAAAACGAAGCAATTAAACATCACAAACAAGTCGAAGAGCACTAAAAACATGACTCAAATTAAAGGTTGGACCAATTTGCGAGTGCAACGAATCACTCTACAGCAGGCAGTCATGATCAAGGAAAGTAATCACTATTGGAGGGGATCAGGACCGATATCAAAGGTGATGAAGCTACGTCTCAAAGTGAACGTGGTGCAGCTAAAAGTCAAAATACCCTGCCAGCGATATCGCTTCATCTGAAACAAGCTGTTGTGATAGAGAAACTAGCCCCTTATTCCCTATTTTTACCATTACTATTTGTCTTCTTAACTACCCATGACTACCCTA
>NW_020170700.1:19384-22426 GCF_000524195.1 Echinococcus granulosus | reverse complement strand
ACATGCACACGCATGTGGAGAGAGTGTGTGGGCACCTCAAATTGGCACAAACAACTAAAATTCGTTTACTTAAAAGCGTGCCAAAGAAGCAATTGCAATTCAAACACTCCTGCTAAGGTGGAGCATCATTTGCCGCTCTCCGCCACCAGACCAATGCTACCAATTATCAACCCATTCATTTTCCAAAATGACTACTAATCTATCGAGGGCATTGTTTTATCTAATGAAATATTAGTTTTTCTTACATTTAATGATCACATCATTTCCAGTAAACCTACTGATGGAGTAGAACAGACTGCCAAACTGGCCTAATACACACCCCATCTGGGTGTCAGAGCAAGTCGAGTGCCACAGTTCAGATGCGTCATTTCATCACATTTTCATTAAAGTCATTATTCCCAATCCAAATTTTACTACTATCTTAGCAAATTGGTATGCTCCGATTTATTTGGAGCGCAGTGAAATGAGTCGACAACGTATGTGATCGGATGAACTAGCAAGTTCTTCTAATAAGCCTCTTGGTTGTTGGTCCCAGCATTTACTTCCCTACTCAATTTCATTATTACTTTACTCTTGCTGGACCATTTATTTAAAAATATTCTCAGACCTTCCTTCCACTGATGGATATCCGTCCTTCGGGTTTCTTTTGTCCTGCGATGTACATTTGTAAGCTCAGCCACCCACAACAGAAACCCACCTGATTTACCTTTTCTCGATTATCAATTTAAAAGGCGAATTGAAGTTAAGCAGAATTTTCCATTTTGCATAAGTGAGAAAATTGTAGGCGTGGGGACTGCATATATGTTCACGTCGCATTTTTTATTCAATCTGGCCTCCAAATAGCAGCTGAAATGTGCCGTCCGTGCAGAAGGGCTTGTCACTGCATCTAAATTGGCCCAGACCAGCCTGTTTGCAACTTGAGTAGTCAAAAGCGGCTAGCCGTCTCAGTCCTAGGATTGTCACCAAAAGAAATAACTACTGGGGTTGTAGGTCTCTTGATTGAGGACTACTGGCGTGGCTCACAGGCCAGCCTCCCAACGAATGCACAATGGCGAAGAAATGAAGTGCCCTTCCACCAAAACCGACAGTTAAACAACCAACGTATTGCATGGCCTTCTCCTCTTTTTCCACGTCAGCCATCACAGCGTAATCCGTGCTTTAGAGAAGACTCCTACGCGCCATCCGCACCAGTCATCGAATATCTGTGCAACTGAGGAGGAATCCAACTGTAACGTCACTGATTCCCCTTGGCAGTTCTACTAGATGTGGAGTTTCTTCTTGTTGAGCAACTGCAATTAGAGATGGTGAATATGCTGGCCAACATGCGTGCCCATTGCTAGACGTAGGAACACTGTACTAGAATCGGTTTTATGCAACAGAAGATGGAATTTAACACAGTTCCGTGGAGGTGGGGTCTAGCGTATGTTCTTCCACGTTGCTTTGTCCTCAATTTAGGACATGCACACGCATGTGGAGAGAGTGTGTGGGCACCTCAAATTGGCACAAACAACTAAAATTCGTTTACTTAAAAGCGTGCCAAAGAAGCAATTGCAATTCAAACACTCCTGCTAAGGTGGAGCATCATTTGCCGCTCTCCGCCACCAGACCAATGCTACCAATTATCAACCCATTCATTTTCCAAAATGACTACTAATCTATCGAGGGCATTGTTTTATCTAATGAAATATTAGTTTTTCTTACATTTAATGATCACATCATTTCCAGTAAACCTACTGATGGAGTAGAACAGACTGCCAAACTGGCCTAATACACACCCCATCTGGGTGTCAGAGCAAGTCGAGTGCCACAGTTCAGATGCGTCATTTCATCACATTTTCATTAAAGTCATTATTCCCAATCCAAATTTTACTACTATCTTAGCAAATTGGTATGCTCCGATTTATTTGGAGCGCAGTGAAATGAGTCGACAACGTATGTGATCGGATGAACTAGCAAGTTCTTCTAATAAGCCTCTTGGTTGTTGGTCCCAGCATTTACTTCCCTACTCAATTTCATTATTACTTTACTCTTGCTGGACCATTTATTTAAAAATATTCTCAGACCTTCCTTCCACTGATGGATATCCGTCCTTCGGGTTTCTTTTGTCCTGCGATGTACATTTGTAAGCTCAGCCACCCACAACAGAAACCCACCTGATTTACCTTTTCTCGATTATCAATTTAAAAGGCGAATTGAAGTTAAGCAGAATTTTCCATTTTGCATAAGTGAGAAAATTGTAGGCGTGGGGACTGCATATATGTTCACGTCGCATTTTTTATTCAATCTGGCCTCCAAATAGCAGCTGAAATGTGCCGTCCGTGCAGAAGGGCTTGTCACTGCATCTAAATTGGCCCAGACCAGCCTGTTTGCAACTTGAGTAGTCAAAAGCGGCTAGCCGTCTCAGTCCTAGGATTGTCACCAAAAGAAATAACTACTGGGGTTGTAGGTCTCTTGATTGAGGACTACTGGCGTGGCTCACAGGCCAGCCTCCCAACGAATGCACAATGGCGAAGAAATGAAGTGCCCTTCCACCAAAACCGACAGTTAAACAACCAACGTATTGCATGGCCTTCTCCTCTTTTTCCACGTCAGCCATCACAGCGTAATCCGTGCTTTAGAGAAGACTCCTACGCGCCATCCGCACCAGTCATCGAATATCTGTGCAACTGAGGAGGAATCCAACTGTAACGTCACTGATTCCCCTTGGCAGTTCTACTAGATGTGGAGTTTCTTCTTGTTGAGCAACTGCAATTAGAGATGGTGAATATGCTGGCCAACATGCGTGCCCATTGCTAGACGTAGGAACACTGTACTAGAATCGGTTTTATGCAACAGAAGATGGAATTTAACACAGTTCCGTGGAGGTGGGGTCTAGCGTATGTTCTTCCACGTTGCTTTGTCCTCAATTTAGGTCTGCCCATTCATGTCTTTCCAAGTTCCATTAGGCTGGTAGGGAAGTGGAACAATCGCGAAGCTGCGCAATTGCTACCTTCATACAGATATGGCTGCAGGTCCACAACGAAACTTTTCCATATGATTTAC
>NW_020170700.1:14073-19284 GCF_000524195.1 Echinococcus granulosus | reverse complement strand
AATAAGGGCAATAATCTGATGGCACGTTTACCTGTGAGCGCAATCGCACGAGCGCCTCACTTCCTGAGAGCTGTACCCATCACTCGCCAGAATAGCCCTCCAGGCCATAGGTATAGCCTGCTTCCCCACGCTCCTTTCTACCTCCTTAAAGACAACTCCTCCCCCTCCTCCTCCATCCACTTCTGGCTCATTACTTCGTGCAAACAAACCGCACCGCAATGTCAACACCGCAAAACGGCCCCAATCCACTGTAACAAGGGTTCCATAATTGCCACACCTTAACATTTCAAAAAGAGGATATCCACCACAGATGACTGTATCCACGATGACGCCTATCGGGAGGACCGAAGTAACCTCCACCTCCCACAATCACCCCAAGCTCGTGTTCTGCAGGAAGGCTGCCCACAACTACACCAACTTACAAAGCCCATCTAGGAGCTGTCTACGGTACCCACACGGGGATAAACATAATTGCTCACACGATTGTGAGCAGTACCTCCGCCCACATAGGCGCGAGCAGAGTGGCAGGGTGCAACAGATGCAGGATATCAACCCCGTTAATGCACCTTACATTCCCTCCTATCAATCCATTCTACTTTTTGGCCAATGTTCTTGCAATTAACGATCCCTACACGAAATGCACGCATTGTGGGGCATTGTCTAGCCTTGGGCAATACGAAGTTAGCCAGTTTCCACTTCCTCACTTCACTTCACAAACACAACCCTACGCCAGATGCAATGGACGCACCGAGATGCACCACTGACGTTGGAATCAAACATTGCATCTACACTACAAGTTTACTGTAGCCATTCCCAACTCGAGGTACTTCCTGACACAAAGTCTACGACGCAGTAGCCAATACACAGAATGACTCAACAGAGCGTCAAAGACGACCCTCTAAAGAAGGAGAGCACCGTGTGATGAAATAGCGTTTCGTTTAAATAAATATTTCACGGTGGAAACAACTCAGTCTCCACAGCCTCTGCTTCGCTTCGGCACAGGGGCTCCCTGAGCACGCCCTCAGCGCCCATTGACTGTGCGCCTCCATAACAAGTCTTCCTCTGTAGTGGTATGATCTATCACGATTTCAGGCGAGAATCACCAAGAAAGCAATTGCGCCACGTCAAGGTGAAATTCAGCCAATATTTCAAAACAAAATATGCAAGTGGAAAATATACACAAGAAACACCGATATAAGAAACAAGCATCCTCTAACCGACAAACACAATGATATGAAAGCAAATACATGATAAGAGGAATTCCTCCTTCACTAAGTTTACCAACACTTGATACCTTTTGCTCCTACGCAAAGGTCAAGTCATGGAACAGCAAGCACAAATAAACCCAAGTGTTGACCTTGAATTTCACAATTTAAATGTGAATTCAGAAAGTAGGTACTAACGCTGACCAATTTATCAGATTAGCTGAAGCACATTGTAATTTCATGGAGGAAGGCTATTGTTTCAGAAAGTGTAAGGGCACAGCAGAATGTAGCCTTTAATGGTTGTATTTAACCAAGTCATTTTAAAGCACCTGATTCTCTATTGAATTGCGGACATTGAAATTATGTGTCCAATTTCCGGCACTTTTTTACACACATTAGCAGCCTTCCGTAGCATCGCATGCTGTTTAAATTGTTCAGGTATCACTTCTCTCTAAGTCAATTTAAACCTGGTTCTTTACTTTGTTACTATTAAAAGCACTGGATTGTGTGCACCATATTTTAGTTAAAGGGCATGAATCGTCTTTTTGGCAACCACCTAAAAGTAGTTCGTTTATATGCACATTCTTCCTCTGCCTTTGCCAGGTGCGCTAATTTCGTCCTCTGTGTGCTTTGTCTTTTTTCTTGTGGTCTTGATTACGGTTAGGTCCTTGTGCTTCCACTCGTAACACTGCAGTAAATGCTTGGCTTCTGTCTTCCCTCGGTTTTTTTTTTACTGTTAATTGTTGCTGAAAGTATCATCTTCTGGGCACGCTTCGGTTCCGGAGCTTTTGTTAGCACTTATTTTGGGCTTTCACCCTTGTTTTGTTTTAGGATGTTTGTTTTTTCCCCTGCAGTGACATTGCGACTGGGGTCGATGGTAACCAGAAGGCTTTTCAACGTGAGTGGAGTGCGTTTCTTACCAATGTGGACGTATGTGATTTGGATTTTAGTCACCCGGTACGGTTGTCTCGTCTGGTGAACGCCTCTGCTGACATATGTGCAGAAGTTGCACGCTACATCCATGAAGTCTATTTGAAGCTTAAGCATGGTCCATTGGGTACGCCTGTGTGGGTTGCTTGGCGCTGTCAATACGTCGGATCACATGGCGTTCTTTAGCAATGTAAAGAGCTATCCTCTTCGAAAATGTGGTCGTGTGGCTATAATTGATTGTGGTGCAGAAACCCTTACTGCGAACCAAATTTTCTTCTTAGTAGATCAGCAATGCAATTCTTCTGTACTAAACTTTGCATCAGTGAGTATTGATGATGTGGTGGACTAGTGGGGTTGTTTTGCCTTATGTTGGAAGGTGAAGAAACCGCACTAGATCATCGCCTTTTGTCGTATATCTTTATTACCTCGAGTGTTTTGTGGTCAGCAAAAGTGAATGTCTTACTAGCCCCTCCTTTTCAGCATGAGTCAATGGGCTTGAGTGCAGCTAAAAGTGTGACAGGTATTTCGTGATTTTTCTGCTAATTACCTGTGAGTAGTGTTGTATAATTAATATGCTTTTTAGGCCTTTCGATTGCCGCGTCAGTTTGTAAGTCTAAAAGTGTGGATAAATGGTAGGCTAAGGTTCGCAAGAGCTGTTGGCGGACCGGGCCAAGTAATAGTATAATAAAATTGTCTGGTGAGCAGGTTGTAGGATTTCTTGTTTGGTTGCAAAATTTGTCTCAAATTGTCATTTGTTCAGGCAGTGGGATCTTTGGCGGCTGATAGGTAAAGACAACAGTAAAATGAAGTATGCAGATGATTCGTGACAGTCGTATTCTTCGTAAGGGATTCGCCAGTTTCAAGCATGCTTCACGTCAGTTGCCTCTAAGACGTTGAATTGTACTTATCAGTTGCCTTCTTTTTGAGAGGTTAAATGTCACTCTGGGCCGTTGGTAGTGGTGATTCCTGCCATGGAGAACGTGCCGAGCAATGTTTTGCGGAAATTTGTGCGGATTACTTCGGTACGTGTGAAGGAATGTCGAAGTCCCCACCCCCCATTTTCTTCGGTTTTGGTCTCACGAGCACTGAAGATCTCGTCCTGGAGTCTCACTGCGACGCTGCGACTTTGTCTTGTCTCACTGTGAAACGCTTTCGCATGCGACCTCCTTTCGTCTTTCTAGATGCCGTTTTTACGGAGGTATAGTGGAAACACTTGGTTGTAGAGTTTTGCCGCTTTTCTTTCCCCGTTTCAATATGCGCGTTCACGACTTATTACTAGGACCCTGGCAGCATTAGGTGTGACCCGTTCGCTGAAACAGCTTCTCAAAGTCATTCAATTGTAGCTCCTGGGTCGCTAGGCAAGGAGTCTAAGATAACGGCTAACAAATGGTCCACTGCTTCAAGGATTAGATTAGCACTTCGACTTCATTAAATTCGGCCATTGTCCCTAGTGGATTTAGATACCTACGTTAGATACGGGATTAGAACTGGTGTCAGGCATCTCCACATTGGTGCAGCTCCCCAATCCTTTCTCCAGGTCATTCATTATAGGCCTCTGGAAAGTATTAGCGTACAAAAGCACTGGAGGATATTAAGCAAGCCTGGAGGGCCCTGTCGCCAAGATGGAAGTCGACATCACGGAGACTGAAGTCCGCGTAGTTAAATACATATTTGAAATAGGCATTCTTTTGTTACGATGGCCTCTTTAGACTGATGTGTTACGCCCTTTTTTATTGTATGCTGACTAGATTAAATGTAGGTTCTTTTTTGCGCTAAGAGAAAATGTCTTTTTGTGACAGTCCCATGCCATTGAACACTATGTGCTTCTCAGGAAGAAAAAGACAATCCAACTTTTCCGGTAGGTCTTTTTTATGAAGTGCTTGGGTCTGCTCTAACACCCGAAATCCTTTTTTAGCTTTTCTATGCGTTGGGATTTCGTGCGTCACCGCCGTTAATTCGGTGCCTGATCGACAAAATGCACAATTGCATGCCTTGAATAAAGCATTGGGATAGACATTTCATTTTCATATTCAATTGTTAAACGCGTTTGACGCTGGTGTCGAAAGAAAATGGGCCACCATAGCTGAGCTGTTTTGTTTGCAAATGACGCCAGTGCTTGTACTGCCAAACCGCTGCTCAGACTTTAGTGATTGTAGTTATCCTCCCCAGCTCAAGAGAATCTCACATCTGCTTCATTATTTTAAAATCGGCTTGTTTACGACTTATTATTTGCTGCAAGCAATTATCAAAAACTGACACGAAGCCCATGCCACGTATTTGTGGCGTCGGGTTCAGGTAAGAAGATCTTAGCGCCACATTTGACGGTGCCAGCGGACGTATCGGCACAAAGCGAATCGAGTGCGTTCATGCGTTGGGTTTGTCAGGCTAACTTGGATCATGGCGCTACTTATTGTATTGTACAGTCAGGCTCCGTAACTGCCACATTTTAGGTAGCAGTTTTGAAGCACTATTTGGCTCTGCCTCATCCGCAATTACTGGCGCCACTGGAGGAAGCTGAGAAGTTTCTTTCCTCCATCAGTGATGCGAAATTATTGCGCCTTGTTAGCACCTACCCTTCCCTTCTCTCGTTCCCGGTAAACATGGAGGTCGACCAGAGTACTCATTTTGTGGTAACTCGACAGTTATTGCAGGATTCGCTCCTCAGGCACTGGCTCGTTCAACTCATTCTCCCCTCTGTGATCAAATGGGTGCTTGCTCTGTTTGGAGACCTTCACAAGCATCCTATGACTGACAATGCAAGTTCTTTTCGGTGATTATCTGGTGATTGAATTAATGATCGTCCTTATTTCTGCCTTTGGCTACGTGGATTGCCGGTCTTTATTGCGATTGGATTGCTGGTCGCCCTAATAAGTGAGGAGATTGTTTGTAGGTTCAGGTAAGCCGTTAAATGACTTCACCTTTGATTTAATTGAATAAACTTGCTTCACTGATACCAGTTTGTCGGGCTTAACACATTCACCACTGGTGTCACAGAAGTGTGAATTCCTATCCTCTCACCTGATATTGGTGTTACAAATATTTAACTTGCGTTCTTTACGGATTTTTAAAAAGCTGC
>NW_020170700.1:6976-13973 GCF_000524195.1 Echinococcus granulosus | reverse complement strand
CGTTGTGGGGGGGGGGGAGGGGGGCGTTTCAGGAGGTGAATTTCCTTTGAATGATCGGCGCTGGATGCCTTGCCTTCTGCAGGCCATTTGCGTGCTTACAGAACTCAGAAATGCTGTCTGCAAGTGACGGGGTCGTTTTGCAACTGCTTGTGAGTTGTTGACTTCGTGTTTTCCAAAATACTTACTAGCAGCTCTAGTAACGAATACTGCCACATGTCTTGAACATTCCCTTAATTTTCTCCAGTTAATGTCGTTTTCATGGTTGTTGTCATCACCCTATTAGTTAATAGTATCCCTGCTGGCCTGGCCAGCCATTAGCCCATGTAATAGACCACACTCGGCACTTACTACGGTGCGTGACGTTGCCACAGTAAAATATCCTCTTATTCGTGTACAGTTGGAAGCTTCTGTTTGTTCTTGAAAGGTCAGTGTACTTCAGTTAAGATTCACGGTTGACATTGATCGTATGGACAAATTGGTTCACAAAAACAAATTTGATGTGTTCTCCTCCAGGAGTAATTGAAACAAACTCAATTGCGTTATCATCGTCAGTACCACCGCGACTTTGTTTATTTATGATGGTGAAGCTTTGACTGCAGCCACCGTTGATGGTTGCCCAAACTCACCCCACTTCCCTTTTGTGTGTGTGTGCTCTCGACGTTGGTTTTGGAATTCTCTTCCATGTCAAGCAAGTTTGGCGTAACATTTGTGGTTGCTGGAGTGACAAAATTCCAAGGCGAATTGTTCTCCCCTCCCCTTTTCATCCTCCTCCTCATCTTCCCTGAATTTGTGAGACTGCTTCTTTCGTGCTCAGTTAACTCGTGGGAGGGAGCGGTTTTACTCGATGGGATATTTTATCCAACAATCACGCACCGGTTACCCTGAGATCAGATGCTGTTTAACCGGAATTTCCAAAGCGAAAAACGTTTGGTTATTTGACAGAATGTTTGAGAAACATTAAGGCAAAGGATAAATGTTGAGCAGTACTAACTGCATTTGTTGTGAGTTTTGCCAGTGCTGCTGGACCTTTTCAGGACGGCCCACTTCGCTTCAACAGAACGTGCAAAGCTGTTTCGAAGTCCAGCCTGGGCCGACTTTTCCACATTACAAAGCTGAAAGTATGCGAATGTGGGAGTTTTATTATTTACTGTTACTGTCATTCGACTTGTGCGAATTCGTCGATGTTGTTCACAATCATTCTTGCAATGGGAGATGTCTGCGTCTAATGTTACGCAAATTTTGCCTTCCGCATGACTGATATATTAGGTTGTCTATCTGATAGCCACGATTTAGTTAAAGCAGTGGTTGTGAGGACCACTTCACCTCCGCATATGTGTAGCGCAGTTGGAGGAATTGGGTGCAGAGCTGGAATTCCTAACGGTCGTAGTATCGCCTTCTAACATTGTATTTCTGTGTTGATTATCAATGAATTTGAGGAGGCTTCCCCATCTGGTGTTATTGTTCTAGTCCAATTTATGTGAGGAAGAGGATATCAGGTGGTTGGATCGTTGCCATCTTCCCGAAATCTGATCGGGTTCAGCTAGATGTGGTGGTGCTGTTTGTCAAGTAGACTGACACGTCAAGATAGACAGGTAGGCAGGGAGAAGGGGCGAAAGCGTTTGTCAAACTTCGGTCAGCAGTATCATTGCATGGAGACCCGTTTGCGTTGAGACGAGAGTTTGTCTGGTGTTACAATGGCGCGCTTAACTTGCTTGTTATCTTGTTACTTCGTTCACACTCGCCATTATTTCCATGAGCTCTGAGGCGTTGCTTTTGATGCTGGTATCTTTCGTCATTTAACTCCTGTAGGACTTGTGTTTATTCTCAATGCTCTTTGTTTCATGTAATTGCCATCCACCGGGAGGGAAGATTGCCGTGAGGCTGATTGTTTGACTTAAGGAGTGCACCTTTGCCCGCTGTCCCCTCTTCCTCAATTTGTTCTTCTGAAATAAGGTGGCTGGTGGTAAGTGGGTTGAGTTAGCTCCGAAGTTGACGCACGTGATCCATCATCCATTTCTGTAAATGGATGGATTGGTTGATCATTTAAAAAGGAGCTTTCCCCTCTTTGTTTCTGCCTATTCTTAACCTTGTAGGGAAAATTCTTGTTGGATTTCTATTTTTTATGAAGTGTCATCATCGGATGGACAGGATAGTCTGTGATTGCTCCCGCTTTCTGCTTGTGTGAATAAGTGCTAATTCAGTTCTTTGCTTCAAAAGTGTGATTACATTTATGAAACAGAATTGCTGCCTACACCTGTGATTTTCATTTTCGGTTGAAGGAAGTTCGGTAGTGTGATCTTTGTTAGCATTGTCTCGTACTCAATAGACTACTTATTTTGCAATGCATGCAGTCTATCCAATGTTTAATTCCTGCGACACTTTTTTGGAACTGGTGCTGTCTGCGTAATGCCGTAATTCGAGCTAATCTGGTGTTTTTTATTCCGTTTCAGTTGAATCACAGATGTCGGCTAAAACAGCGGATTCACAATGCAGTAGTGCCAAGGCGGAGTGTGCCACCTTGGAGCTCTCCAAGCGGCTAACCCTTCTAGAATTGCGCGAGGTGTGTGCTCAGTGTCACCGAGTGGCTTTACTTCTTCTTCGGTCAAAGTAAGCAATTTAGCTTTCGAGTTTTCAATTGCAAACACCACTGTGCGAAATGTGAACTCTCTTCATAATTATTAATTTGTTGTCGTATTCGCATGGCTTTCCCGTCTATATTTCTACTCCGCGTAGGGCTGGACTGTCGAACTTCATTTCTAATCTCGCATTTGTGTTGCATTATTAAACATAGCTTGGTGGGATCCCACGCCGTGGCTGCAAATCACTCACTGTAAATCGCTATTCTCGTGCTTATCAGTTCTCGACAGTTGACAGTAGTAATAACTGGTGAGGCTATGCGTGATCCATCGTGAGCCGCACCGTAGCGACGTGTTTGCGGTGCTAGGTGGTAAGGTGGACTGATTCTACTTGTTGCTTTATTGTCTACCAGGTGGGAACCTTTTTGCTCATTTCGGTAACTATAATTGCACTAACGAGGTGGAGGTATGAGGATAATTTTAGAAACTAGCCGATCCGTTAGTTTGACGTGTGTAATGCGTATCGACAGTCAGTAAGTCGAAGGAGGCTGCATTTGTATGATAGTTCAATCAGTTGAATGTGTGCCCTTTCAACGTTTCTTTCCGGTGTGGAATCCGCTGAATCAGTGATGCTGTTGACCTAGGGTCCAACTCGAGTTAACTAGATGAAGCGCTGTTTTAACTGCGGCTGTGAAGCGTAAATTACCCTTTCTTACCAGTGAAATTTTGATGTCATTTCAGTGCGATTTTTGCCACTAGTTATTATTTTTGTGCTCTATGTAGGAACTACTCAGGTCTAGATCCTCATCGGCGGCATCCTCGACGTCGTCACTGTGGAAACAAACGATGGAAGAATTTGAGCAATGGCTATTCGCCGTTCTTTCACCCGATAGTGATAACGCTCTCAGTCTCGTGCCGGCACCTCACAATCTGCCTTTCAATGAGGTCTTTTACGGGCCAACAAGTCAAGAGGCGGAGATGATGGACCTCAAGCGAAATGTCGACGCGCCTCTGATTGGGGCTGTCCACCATGCGCTCTGCAATCCCGACGACTTTCTTCCTGTAAGTTGGTGCCTAAAGAGGCACAGCACTCTTGTTGAAGGCTGTTTGCTCAAGATGTGATCTACACAACAGGGAGTGTGTTGTTTTTCCCAAGTCAAAGTTACTACGGCATCTGGATGTGAGAAGAGTAATTGTGCTCCGTTCCTAGATTGTGTTTCAAACTTAAACAGCCACTTCATCAAGTTCATCCTGAAGTCTCCAACATGTCT
Organism: Echinococcus granulosus; assembly: GCF_000524195.1. Taxonomy (NCBI): domain Eukaryota; kingdom Metazoa; phylum Platyhelminthes; class Cestoda; order Cyclophyllidea; family Taeniidae; genus Echinococcus; species Echinococcus granulosus. Next base: position 10,126 of record NW_020170700.1, on the reverse strand, counting down.
TCAAACTTTTCGTTTACGGGTGTGAGGAGTTGCCTGGACTGTTGAATTGATTCCACGCTGAAAGTAATGGTAAATTGCAGACCAAAACACGCGCCTCTAACACTATTGCTCCTTCGTCTTCACAGTAATCGGAATATGAACTGGCGGATATTGCCTCCCAAAACTTTGCACTGCAGCGACATCCGAGCCAAACGTGAGCTTTTTATCTCATGGATAAAAGGATGACTACCGTGGTGTTCCAGTACTCAGTGGTCAGTGGCACCTGTGTGGTGGGCAGCCAGGAGGAGTGGTGAATATGTGGATGAAACAGCGAGTCGTGATGGACGATTCTGTTTTCAACGAAGTGCACAAATAACCACTCTTGCGCAAGACCTTGGTGTCGATACATTGTGGCGATTGGACCTTCAGGCGTAGTGCGATGTTGGAATGCGACTCAGAGTTTTGAAAGAACGATTTTACGTCCTCATGTCAATGATGGCTCTTTTGCGCATTGGTTTTGTTCGCAAGCCACAGTCTCGGCATTCATTCTTGTGAACACTCAATTAATGCATGGGGCGTTGGGAATTGCACGAGATGTCTTTTCGTGGGAGTGGTAAACACAGCGGTCATTGGTGAGTGCGAGCAGTTGCAATGTGGCACAGTTGGCGCAGGCTGGACTTGATGACATCGTTGCACCTTCTGTTGCAGACGAAGTGAAGTAGGCCGTCACAGGAAGGTTCAGTCGCACAGGCAGCATTTTTACCGAATGCAGTTAGCACTGCTTAAAATTGGCTTTTCACCTACTTGAGTGAATTTTGAATCCGCCGTTGGACCAGAACGTGCGTTGTACTCACAAAAGTCGGATTTCTGCAGCACATTGTGGTGCTTTACCTCTGCAACTTTGTTCAAATGCCTTATGTCGGGGTATTTGCAGGCGGGTCATGTAATTTGCCAGTTATCAGCGTTTTCCAGTCAACCTTCTCACTCCATTTCTTTTTAGGAAGTGAATGGTCCCCAACCTCCTGTGCCGGATGTGTGCATTGTTTACAAAATCTACATGGAGAGTGGCTCTTTGATAAATATTCACGATTGGCTCATTGTAAGTTCCCTTCACTGGTTCCTGAATGGGTTGATAAATAAGCAAATGGTGGTGGTTGTGGTGATGGTAACACCCTTTTCCATCATAGAATGGGCAGCACACAAGCACATGCTCATCTCTGATCTCCAGAGGGCTAAGTCTCCTCTTGAATAATCAGTGCACCTCTCCTTCTCTGTGGTTGATTTCGTCTGGGGATAGGCTCTTGACATGACTTTCTCTTCTTTCCCCTCTGGCTCATTGCTACGCAAAGGCACACATGTGCCCATTTTGTTGGCGTGGCTAGAGACAATTGAGTAATATAGGATGTACTCTTCATTTTTATAGTCTTTCGCGACTATTGTGGAACCGTCTTCAGCGAGCGCGGACGCGAATCCCAGTCAGCTTATCCAGTAATTTCAGCACCACTGAGTCGTCTTTAACCGGATGGATACTGCCTCCTCTTCAAGTGTTAAATTCTAATTCAGTAGTGCAAGTTGTTTCTACGTTCTGAAATGTCTTGTCTCAATTTCAGCAGAAAAGGGGAGACAGGACATTTAAACGCCTTTTTGTGTCTGTCCTAGGTCGCGTTTCCTTCGAGCCGTGGCTGACTTGGAACAGGTGGGATTGGTGCGACGCACTGGACGTAGAGTGGATCATGCGCAGAAATTGCCTTTCATGGAAGTGAACTGGATGCTTTGAGTTTAGATTTGGCGCTGTATTGTTTGTAGCTTCACTTATCGTCTTTGCGAGTAAAGACGACAGAGCAGGCCTATCAAACGCTTAGTCATGCGAACATCTTTTGCTCTGAACATTCAAATGCAATTCCTCCTTTGATGTAGAAAAGTGTGTTCGTCTTCCACCATTGTTGAGGAAATACGACAGCACAGAGATAAGCTGAAACATTAATCGTTGTAGGACCGGTTTTTCATTCGCCTTTTCGCCTCATCTGTAACTAGTACCAGCAGTGAGGAACGAGGACGTTCTTCGTTATTGTGTGGAGTGTATGCTGAAAGTGGGATGAATGTAACACTGCTTGTGATTTTTCTCCGGGAATCACTTCCGTGGTGGCAGAGTTATTAAAAGAACAAACAAATTATGAATCGAATCAATTTGAGAGGCCATTTCTTGTTCTGTACTCTGGAGGTATCGCTGCCTGATTGAAATCTACTGATTGCTTCATCATGAAGAGCAAAAGCGTGTTTGGACGCCTCCCTCACCACCTCAGTACACCAAAAGCTTTTGTGGCAAGTAGGATCTTGTGACAGGTATCTACTGTAGTTGCAAGCGTCGTTGTCATGCATTTTAAAGGGCGAATGTGAATTTAGCTACAAAATCGCCTCACTCTCAGGAGATGTCTTGGCTTTTCAAGTTGTCGGTTACCAAGTGCTGCTAGAGTTCGTGCCAAGTGTGAAATGGAACGATATTGCCTGACGGTAGACGGAGAAGTTGCTTTGTAGGGATTGTGTTGCTGAATCACATGGTCTCCGACACGGTTGTGATTTTCAGGCAGTTTTCAGTTGGCGAGAAGTTGCAATCGTGGTAGCCAGAAAGGTCGGTCCAAGAATCGGCACACTATTACCTCCGTTACTTTTGCAAAGCATACTAGTACCCAGCAGATGAATTGGAGTGGGTCCACGTGGGTTTGCGCACGGAATGTCGAGTTGAGGTAATAGCTGACGAGTTTACGGTTGAGGCATGTGAGGAGGGAATGATTTAGTAAGGATGGGATGTAGGAGAAAAAACCGCCTCAGCTGTGACTGGCTGGAAACTTGTGCGATTAATGTGGAATTAGTTGAGGTGGAGCGTTGTTGATAACTTAGGTCATGAGTGACAACTGCATTGTGAAAGATAATGGTAAATACTTTTGAACACAGATGGAAAAGTCATGAAGCAACTGCCTTCGGGTTCACCAACGCGACTCGATCTATTCCTTGTACTCGTGTGTAGGAATGGGAGAAACAATGTGTTGGCTGAGCAAAATACCCAAATAACTGACGGACATTCGAGACAATGTTGACCCGTTTCGCCAACACCACTTAATGAACATGGCTGCCGAGGTCGCTGCCTCCCTCGCCTTTTCACATTTCATCCCC
>NW_020170700.1:5306-6876 GCF_000524195.1 Echinococcus granulosus | reverse complement strand
GGTTAGTGTCGCCGCCATTGTTAATGGCTCTCCTGAACAACACGGCACTGGAGCAGTTGCCATGCTTAGACGCCATTCTCAGGCCTTCTGTTACGGCTCGTCATCAATCCTCCCATCCGCAGCATATGCACTTCCTCCGCCCAGCCAAGGTTTATCACCCAGCAATAGAACGCAGGATAGATGTCCTTTACGGTGAAGTGCGCTTTTCGCTGTTACAAATGTACCACCCAGAGACTTCTATGGATATGATTGAAGACATAACACTTAGGCAGAATATGCATATTGTACGGGCAGAAGGGAGTGAGTCTACTGGCACGGCTTAGAATCCACCCCACCCAGTGAAGGTATAATGGTCCTAACAGCTAAAAGCCCTGTTCCATTTCTCGACAGATCAAGGTATATTTGGATAAACTTTATGCAAGACAAATTTCCATCTATTTCTCCTTTGCAATTTAACTAGGGCACGAAGGTTGGATGGGTATCCGTTCGTTAAGCGCTTTTTTCACAAAGAGCATTTCTACTAGCTTAGAGGATAATTGCACAAAACAAGTTAAGACAATCACAGGGAATTGTGAAAACAACAAGATTACCCTTAACTATTACCCCCTTTTTTGATTAAAAGATTAGACAGTGTTTGCTTACATGATTAAGCAAAAGCTATAAAAGAATGGTTAAGCTTGTGAGCTATTGGTAGAAAACTTATCCATGGTGTAAGAGCACTGAGAGTTAGTCATGAAATGACAATGCCCATTTCGTAGTTCAACGGTGGCGCTTCAACCATTACAGCATCTGATATCGAACCACAAGATGGAATTGGAGGTGGTACTGACTGCGATGCTCAAATGTGTCAGAATGGCATTTGCTTTAATCATCCGTGTCTCAGTGATCGTTTAGATCAGGTCAGAACCCTTAATTGTACGTTTGTAACAAGGTATGCTCTCATTCCACTAGAGTATGTAGTAAAATGCTACTTTCCACACCGATCGTTAGTGCTGCGTCGTAGTCCAACCAGTCCAGTTCAGGTAACCGTCGCCAATGAGACGGACAACAGTGACAGCGAGAATATGCACGCAGGCAACAACACATGATGGTGGAAAAGAGTTTTTCGCGAACCCCGACTAGTACAAAGAGCATTTCACTTTGGCCATTTGATCGTCTACTGGCAACCTGTCATGGAATCGCATGAAAGACTATTAGTTTCATGGCACAACAAAAGCAACACCATAAACACAGGCTATTTTGAATGCATTAGCCTTGCCAAAAAAATTACCTTATGTTGGATGCTATGTGGAAAAAGAAGGGCGGCTTCAACTCTTGCAGATTTGTCTTTGTGTAGTAAATACAAGGTCCTGATAGTCGGGGCTACCAGTTCCTAAGCCTTAGGCAATTCAGTCTTATCTCTTTCGGGCAGGGATAAAGTGCTTATTGTAAACAAGGCCTTGTCAAAAAATCAACTGGCGCTTCCGTTGCCAGTCCCTACGATTGCAGCCCCCATGTCAGTATTGTGTAGCCAACAACCGATCGCCTTTGATGCAAAACTTCCTTTTGAAATGACGCCACGGTGGTAAAA
>NW_020170700.1:1465-5206 GCF_000524195.1 Echinococcus granulosus | reverse complement strand
GGATTTCACGTAGTTCCCATTCCTTTACCTGAATCCCTTCCTTGCATTGTAGTGAAGCCAGAATACCTCGCTCCTCTGCCTCCATCAGGCTTCTCTCCCCACCACCTCCACCGTCACCGCTACCGCCGCCGCCACCTCCACCTGGTCGGAACCCAAATCCATCTCTCCCCCATCTACACCTCCTACCTCGTCCTCCACCAACACCCTCTTGGTGAGTTCCATTCATCCCATGATTTCATGATTGCGAGATTTATGCTGCAGACAAGACAGGACAAGACAGGGCGTAGAATGGACTGTACTTAACGAGACCCATCTTTACCAACGACCACATCCAGCTTTAGCCTAGCCTAGCATAGCCCAGCCTAGCTTAGCTTAGCTTAAATTGCTGTCCATGTGCCCATGTGTTCTTCTGTTTTGTACTGTCCTCTCCTGCCCTGTTCCTAGATTCGCATTTCGTCTTTTCCTTCCTTCATGTCACGTCAGTTTGTGCCATGCCTCCCCGCCTCAGTTCTACCGCCTCCTACCCCTCCTCCTCCATTTATTGCCTCGACAGTGAAGGTGAGCATGCTGTTCCCACTTCCCACTTCGCAGTTACTACTTCGTAGGCCAGCCGAAATCCCACCCACCTACCTCATTGCACACCTCCTTCTTTCCTCCTTCTAGACAGTTTCTCCTCCTGGTGTCCCACAATATCGGGTAAGAATGTGCACCTTCCTCCTTAGTCCACCCTCTCACTCTTTCCGGTGTGTGTCTATGCCTACCTGTCTGACTGTCTGCATGCCTGCCTGCCTGTCTGTCTCTCTGAGTCTCGGCCCGACTTTGTGTGCGTGTCACTGCGTACTGCTTTCTTTCGTCCTTTCAGAGAGTGCCCTTAATTGGTGTCGCACAGAAACTGGTAAGAACGGGTGTATGTGCATATGCATGTTTAATTGTCTGTGTGTGTGTGTGTGTGTGTGTGTGTGTGGATGTGTATGTACATTCATCTCATCTCCTCTCCTCCTCATAATGCGAACCCGACCTTCTAGTCCACCAGATAGGCAGCTCCATTTTGGGTCAAGTGAGATCTCCTTTGATCCTTCGTTTGTTGGTTGGTTCATTGTTCGCTTATTCCATTCCACCTCTTCACCTTGTCAACACTCCACCACCCAGCCACACACTCATCTGCCAACCCACTCACACACTCACCCACACACTCACTCACTCACGCACTCATTTCTCTTCCCTCGTTCCTCTTGTCTCTCCTTCAGTTTGATGAGGACACGTCGTGGTGTGAGCAGAGCAGTCCCCACAGGCCAATCACGCCCCCTACTCAAGAGGCAGCTATGGAGAAGAAGAAGCGAAAGACGGGTGGAGTCGAAAAGACGATGCATCGAAACGGCACACGGTTGCACATCAGATGGAGGCGACTCATCTCCCGTGTCGCCACACTCGCATGCCACATTTGCAGACACGGGAGAGGCGGATGTGTGAAACTCAATGTCGCAATGAAAGCAGGAAGCAGTGAAGTAGAAGGCGAGGAGCAAGTTCTACGCCTGTGGGAGTCGCCCACGAATACGAACTGTCAGTAGACAGTGAATATGTTAAGGATATCACCCTCACGTTTCCTCTCCTTCGATGGTTGACCAGGACGACATGTCACCAAGTCGCTGCATTGCACTTGTTGGCTTTCGCCTTTTGGGTTACTCAAGCACTCCACACCACCAATGCCACAAAGAGACGGTGCCAATTGAGAGGTGACATGTGGAATGCACAAATGTGACGCATGACAGGGCAGTGGGATGGAAGAAAAGGAGCAGCACACAGAGAGTCGAAAGAGACGAAAGAGAATGATGAGAGGGAAAGCGAAAGTGCAAGTGCTGGTGAGACTGAAAGTGCAGACTACCGTCATCGTCAGATATCCACGATGGTCAACATCGAACGTCAACTACCCATGGACTTACTCTCCATTCCCTCCACTCCCCTCCTCCTCTCGCCTCCCCCTCCTCCCTAATAGAAGTGTTTCGCATTAGCACTGTCTCTTCTAACTACATTTTCGTGGGCACCGCGTCTAGTCCGTTGCATTGGTTAATTGCACTAACTGCGATGAACATGATTAACTTGCAGCACCTCTGCTAGAGCAGTAGCATAGCAAATATAATGCGGGAGATCACACACACCTCACCCGACACATCAGCAATCCGTGTCCTCCTCCTTACGTCAGGTAGTCGTCTTCTTCCCTTTGGTCAAACCATGCCCGCCACATTGGGTCATGCACTTGCCTTGACTGACAGTGAAATTCACCTCGACTGCTATCCATGCCCATGGTTCCTGTGTCAACACACGAAGTGCCATTCTCTTGCCACAGACAGACCACAAACTATGTCAGAATGATTGATGTGAGATTGCAAAGTTGGCTCTGCGATTAAGCTTAATCTCCTAGAGGGCCTTTTTCACATTAACTGTTTGTTTATCTCCCGGGTTTGCTAAAGGCGTTACTTATGTGCTACACCACTGCACCTCCTAGTATTTTGGGGCAAATTGTATACGGAAAAGAAGAGCTTTTCTAATCATGGGATATAAGGCGTGAGGACACGATTCAGGGTGCTGGATTAGATGGTCTGTTGGGGATGTGGTAGCACGAGACATTAGTCAGCTCCCTACGCATCGTAGTTACTATCTTGACTGTCTGACTGAGGGCTTTCGTCTTCATACCGTATTGGTGTGGCCACAAACAGGCTGGGGATGACACGGAGGATCTGGGGCATCCTTGCAATCAGGGTCAGTAAAGGGTTGAATTTGGGAGTTTTTGGGCCACTCTTCAAAGTTCATGTCGTTTGCTGATTTTAGTCCTTATCTAAATGCAATTGTAGCGTCGCGGGACTCCCTGAAGACGAAAGAAGACAAAATACTCTGGCAGAATATATATTCAGCGCAGAGAGGGTGCCTGGGCTATTGGCATGGCCCAAAAGACCAGTCCACCCAGCGAGGTACAAGGGGCTAATTCAAAGTACCGAATTGGCGCCTCACCAGAACCGAGGGATAAACCACTATCCTATTAAACAATCACGCAATTGTGGCAATTTGTTGGTATCTTCAGTGGGCTTCAATTAGGCGGGTCGTACTTCCTCCCTGATATGTGGCTTCTGCTTAGCATAAAGTGCCGTATCTTCCAGTCTGCTTTGTTTACGTGTTCTTGTTTTAAACTACTTCGAATTATTGCGACTCTTGCAGTGACTTGGGTAGCTACACACGCACAAGAATTGTAGTCTGACACCCATCATCTTCAGCAAATGCTATTTCTGGCCTCGTAGGTTTACCACGCAGTAGCAGAAGTCAGCTTGCCTTTGGTCTAAGACCATGAATCGGAGGTCAGCCCTCCTTGCGAAGGTACAATAGCGCAGCACCTAAGTAGCCCTTGAGTATAAGGAGGACTAAAAACAACCAGCGTATTCTCTACACAAAAATAATACTTGTTACTTCCAACTACTTTGACCCATTACGACTTCGGCATGGACTTGGAACGCTACATAGGAAAGTGAGCTGAGATTTACTGCAAGATGGTCAGGGTGTTTCCGCTGAACTGTTAGCATACAAAGAGTCGTCACTCGGGCTTAAGTATGTCTTAAGTAACGTACAGTATGCTTCGTTAAAGGAGCATATTTTCATGGGACATTTTGTCAAGTTGAACTATGGTGGTGAGCTTGATTTCGTAAGGAAGGAGAACGATTTTCAGAATACTCTTTGACTTGATTTCGCTAACTC
>NW_020170700.1:0-1365 GCF_000524195.1 Echinococcus granulosus | reverse complement strand
TTCCCAATCACATGATGCATCAGATAGCTGAAAAGCTTCCCAAGTATGCCCCTTTGCATAATTTACTATTAGATTCTACTGTTTGTATTTAGTAGCACGAGCATTCACCTCTTTTGTGCAGGGAGACAACGGGAATGTATGCTTGCTGCAACCCAGTGCCACCCCTATTGCGCAAATACGTGTCCGATTTTCATCAGGTTGTTCTCGATGCCAGGAATGGCAAGCACATCGAGCAGGTAACCTTCCTCTCGGCCCTTCTTCTTGAAGTTATTAATTGACAGAGCCTTATCATTAACTCAATCTCTTTTCTTCAGGAAATTGATGCTGATGTAGTCATTCTGGAATCGGTTACTCCAGCAAGTTCAAGCCCTAATGTGGTCCCTTCGCATACTACTGCATCACGGTCCGCGCCTCATGACACTTTACGCTTGGCTACTCAGCAAACACCAAATGCTAATTCCTGTCAGGGTAATTGCCCTTTCGTTAATTTATGTGCTAATATTTATGCTGCGAAGCATTAACCAATGCTACTTTAACTCCAGATTCACTGAGGAGGAACTGCCCAACCAGACCCTCTCTGTTTGGACGCAGATTTCCTCAGTCGCCGAGACCGCTCTTTGAGGCTTTCATAGATCCCAGTCGATTCGTGCCTCAGAAGGTACTGTCATGTTCGTTGAATCGAAACATAAGAAATCGTTTATCATCCCACCATGAGATTTGTTTTCTAGATTTTGGATGCGGTCAAATCGATTCAAGTATCAGACCGCGTACCAGTGGAAGAGGATCTGTCCTTCACGTCAACAGCTCTTACTCCCAACGCGTCAGTTTCTGAGACCAAGGAAGATCGTCTTTTTAAACCACCACCGGTGGAGCATTCCTCAGTTTCTGGTGGCAAGGCACCTTCGCCCATAAAGCTGACTGCGGGTGAATATAACTTCAACCATGCTCTTCTTCTCCTTTACAACTACATGAAATGCATTCTATCTCATTATTAAGGAAGCAATTTTGCGGTTGTACTCGATCTCCAGACTGATGGTGATGGATTTTTTCTAGGTGGATATTTTTTATCGATGCTGCTGGTCGGTCCCAACCTAAAAGTCCACGTTCTTTGTGGTTGACGTATCCAAGTAGATTGCTCCTTCTTTTTCTGCCCATTGCAGCGGAGGCGATTGAAGTGGAGGATGTGGGGGCGAAATTCTGTCTGGGGAGTGTTAGCTTCGGTCGATCGGCTCAGTGTCGTGCGCTGGCAAATCTGAAAAATAGGCGTCAGCAGAGAAATTCCTCTCCTCAGCAGAGCGAGGAATTTGATCAGAATCGACTTCCAGACTCCCAGGAGGATGACGATGTCAGCTCCGAGACTGATGT
>NW_020170701.1:20148-22162 GCF_000524195.1 Echinococcus granulosus | reverse complement strand
CAGACTGAGCAAAATAAGAAAGTCTATGTCTTTTCCGATCTGTTTTCCCAGGTCCGTTGATGCACCAACCTCCAGTCAAATCGGTGGAGATATTAAGATAGAACCAAAGCCGTAAGAAGCACATTCGAATTCCATCATCTCATTTTGTACATGACTACCTCAATTCTTCTTTAGTGATCCTCCTAAGGGCCCGAAAAGTCACACAGTTGGTGAAGCAATGAAGTGCATTGACTTCTATCTTCTTTGGGGCATCGTGTTCTTGGACATCATATCTGTTGTGCTACTCACGTCGACTTACAAGGTATGTTGGAAGCGGACACTCGTTTTCGATTTTGCTACTACTGTTTCAGTGTTCCCTAATGTAGCATCCAGATAAAATATCTTGCACAGTGGTATGTGTTCTCACAGAGTTGCATTTTTGCAATACGCTGACTGTTATTGCCGGTCCTTGTCTCGCACGCTTAGGCGAACGATGGAATTATTCCAATGCGTCCGGTTAGACTGATAACAACAACTCAAACAGTTCCTTACATTTTGCTAGTTTATTTCTGTTGATCGTCTAAGTCAGCAGATTGAATAGATTTGCTGTCCATTTTCAGATTTATGGACTTCAAAGCAAGTTTGATGATCAATTTCTGTCTGCCGTTGCAACTGTCAGTGCGGCCTTTAACTGTTTGGGTCGTGTTTTCTGGGGGTTCATGGTGGATCGCTTTTCCTCCAAGGTGGGTTTCTTAACTTTCCCATCGGGCCTGTCATCACTTTTTAGTAGGCTGCGTCTTTCCTTTGATTTGATATTAATTTGGAGAAAATGCTCTCATAACCGCCAGAAGAAATAGGGGTAACGTTTTGCCAACAAATGCAGCATGCGTTTTACTCAATGAAATGAGGTCAAAGCCACAAGTTCTCCAGTGTCTTGACAAGAATCTCACGTTAATGCTAACGAAAGAAGTACTCTTTGGCATTTCACTTGAGATTTATTTGAAGCTTCATGCTGCTGTGCTTTGCACTGTACATGGTCAAACTCGAACCCTTCCATTTTAGGATTTCCATTCCTTTACTGGTGATATGTGGTGATGTTGGTCATTAAAATTTGCCTCACCTTGATTTCCACACAAAGACGCCTTTGATAAATCAAAAAGCAGAGCTTTGCATTAGTAACTTGGAGTGAAATCTTAAAGTCAAATGCTTTGATTCTAGGATTTATCATCCACTACGATAGAATGCTTCTTCATTTTTGTAAGAGAATTCAGTAAATCAGTAATGTCAAGTAATGTGTATCAGCCCAACTTGCTCCGACAAAGTGTATTTGTTGGTGGCCCAGTGCAGGAATTCGACTAAAGTTAAATAAGCTACACAAGTGGAGAATTCTATCGAATCTTTAGGAAAGTACTTATTTGATTTGTTTTGAAATCTACAACTGTCTTTAGCCAAATAATGTGTGGGAGATGATAATGTGACGAGGGCGTGTAACTTGTGTACTTTTATTTAAAATAAGGCATGAAATTTCACGCATTGAATGTATTACAAGACTTAAATAATGGTCCACTTTAGTGTCTGTGCATCCCCGTTCTGAGTTTAGTTGACTCTATATTAAGAAAATCTTCATATGGACCTCTGCATTTGATCACACACAATGCTATTTTCTGCAGTATTGTGAAACTTTTTAATAACGATGATATTTTTAATGGTCAAATGCAAGAAGGCGTTGGATTTTACGATAACCAGTGACCTGACTCGCCAGGCCAATAAACTCCCACGCATTCCACTCACCACACTCAAACAAGATGCAAGCATACTTGCTTTAGTAAACACCGATTAAGCAACTGCGGCATGCGCGAAAAAAAATTTCTTTAATTTAAAACATGAAAGTACTAACCCCAGAATCACAAAGACTGGTTGGCTGATATGGCAAGGGTATAGGGCTCAATTCTCTCGGCGCTACGTAGGCAGTCGTCATAATAGTGGTTTGAGTTAGCATCGAGAGATATGGTGGTGAAAAAGGCGACACACAATT
>NW_020170701.1:15605-20048 GCF_000524195.1 Echinococcus granulosus | reverse complement strand
TTACTTTCCTTCCCAAATTCACCACTGTCTGTCTGCCTGTCTCAAAGTCTGTCTGTCTGTCTCTCTGTCAGTCAGTCAGTCAGTCAGGCAGTCTGTCTGTCCGACTGTCTGTATGTCTGTCCGTTCATCTCGTCTCGTCTCGTCTCGTCTCGTCTCGTCTCGTCCCTGTCTCCCTGTCCCTCCGTCCCACCTCAACTGGTGGAGTGGTTTGTGTTTCACACAAAGTCGAGTGATCTTATCTCAGCACTAGTTGCATTCTACCACATTACCGTGACACAAGATCCTTCGTCCCAATTGCAAACCAGATGGTTGGGTTGTACTGATGTGAAGAGGAATGGATAGACCCTCGAGGGGTGGTGAAACTGTGGAACTTGTTGTACTTCGCTTATGCTGAATATCGTGGAATGCGCAGATTAACGAAGCGCCTCACATCTCTCATCTGGAAGATGTAGTTGCTGCTTGGATGAATACTTTCAGTGATCTAAGTGATCCACATTGAACAGTGGCATTGCTTGTGCCACCCGACGTCTTCGAGTCTTGTCTTGCAAGCGTAATGGTCCATGCACCTCGACTGGAATAATATCGGTGGCACAGTTGCAAGCCCTTTGGTTCCATCTGCACCAGGTAAGGTACAAACCCTCCTCACGAGGCAACATGCCACAAATTTAACTCCACTTGTTATCACTGCTGTTGTGTTGAATAAGGCAATGCGAATAATCCTCACTTGATTTGCGTGTTGGGAAGTATTTACTGGAGTTGTCGAGGTTTCCCCACAGAGTGGGTAAACCGATGTGAGAAGGGTGGGGGACATAGAGTGATTTGAAGGTGTCGGTCCACAGCGATGCATCAGTGGGAAGTTAGTCATGTGGTTACTGTCTGCGTGGTTGTGGTTGCACCCAGACATCGGGAAGTCAGTTTGCCTTTCCACGTCGATTGAGTGTACTGGCAGCAGACTGGTGTAGATTTACCCAACATCAGAATTGTCTGCTGTGCTGTGACGTTAGTTATTCCTATTTGTAGTGATTTGAATTAATCCCTTCTGGAAGAAGACATTTGGCCTGTGTGTACCCTTGGGATTGTGCGGTGCATTGTAGGGGTGCGCTTTGTGTGTCACTATTCCCATTGTCCTCCTTGCCTGCCTGGTTCAGCAGGCAATTAAGTCTTCTTGTCCGTGTATGTCTCGGCCTCAACATTCAAATGTGCTTGCTAATGCCGTATTGTCCCATTAGGTCTACTGTCCAGACTATTTATTAATCTATGCCTATCCTCACATTGAACTGCAGACAACGAGGTTGCGATTGCAGGAACAGGTAATCGCGTTGGTTTGCTTTCCTCCAAGATTTGAATGCTAAATTCGTAGGGCAACAAATTAACGCCTAGATAAATAAGGCGTTCTGATAATGAATACCGATCGTGTGGATATGAATAGGTAATTGCTAACCTCGTTGCTAAGCTGCAAACGAATTGCAGTGAGCTAAAGGGGAAAGAACTAATGACGGCTTGATTTCCTCTTTTAGTGCCCCAGTGCCCTTCTAACCGCAGCCATTATCTCTCAATTCAAACTGGCTGGTCAATGGATACCTGTCTACACATTATGTGGATGTACCTGTCTCATCGGTAAGTGGAGAGCGCTGCGATACAGACGTGTTTGTCTTCTGTCAGCTGGTACTGAGTTCACTCGACACCGTAGTGTTTGCGTCAGAGAACTTGACCTTAATTTAGTCCTTTCGTGAATGCCTTCCGTGAGCCCAGGCGTTGCCAGTGGTTTGCTCGCCTATTACAAATATTTCATTATGAGTTTCCTTCAGGTGGTGGTAGAACCAGACATGAATCAAGCTTGTCGACCACTCCTATTTAAACTCAGTTTTCCGATTCGGGACGATTGCAGCGGGATAACGCACCGTTTAGAAATAAATGTAAGCAATTTTAGCAGTTCTGTTGATGCATCACCCAAGGGTAGATGCATCGCACCCACAAACGCCACTTTTAGTCATGTCACTACGGGGAATGAATATGATTTCAAACCAACGTGTCATGATCCCACCTCGGTGCTGTTTAGCGTGACAATGCGTTGACACCTGCACCACCTGGGTGGGGTAGATGGTGGCAACTAACGGCGTGTGTCTCTACCGTGTGCCACGATTTAACAAATGTCACCCAGTTTGCAGAACTGTCTGCTGGTTTTCCAGTTGTCTGCACATAGCCCATGAGAACGAGCAGTTGAGAGGGCACTGTCTGCTGCCTGATTCACTTGTGATGAAACGAGATATGACTTGCGTTTGTCAGCGTCCGTTAAACGAACGAATTATGGAATAAATCGTTGACTATTCCCAGACCGTCCACTCATTGTCCACTCATCATCCACCCCACACACACGTACTGCCTCACCCTCAGATGACCACTTGCGTTGTGTCTATTTGACAACATTCGGATCCATACAATGAACAACTTGTCCTTCAGAGGCGGAGACAGAGACAGAGACAGGGACAGACACGGAGGCGGAGAGAGGGAGAGAGTGAGAAAGGGGGAGTGAATGAACCGAGTGAGGCCTGGTAGAAGTGTCGGATACAAGTTCTCCTCTGATTCCAATGATGACAGCATTATCTGACTGCATTCTTCACCTGCCTCACCTCAAACTACAAACCACATTCGTACGAAAAGATTTGCCCTACATTAAAGGGCTAAGGAGGGTGTTGGCGTTTAATGGAAGGAGGGAAAGAGGAGGGGAGGGATCTGTTGCTCCGCCCTTATCCTCGGCCATCTATCCGCCTGCGATTGCAGGTTGTCTTATTCTGTCTCCGTTTTCGATTGTCTGTATTTGTCAACTGTTGATACTAACATGGTCAATACCGAAAATGGTAGTCCGTCTGTGTGTAAAGCCGTGATGTGCGTAGCAGGTCTTTTCTTCGATTTCAATAAATGGTTGCTTGGACTCCGCTGCAGGTTGCTGTGAAAATGCGCGTGTTGCATTATTTGCACTACATTTTCTACCACTTTCTCAAGATTCCGTTTCACCTAAACAAAAATCCGCATTTTTAATGGGAGGAAAAGCCTCTTCGGTAGTTACTTCAAAGCATGGTTTGCTTTTAAGTGAACAATGAAAGGGCTAATCTCTATCTGCACGGGAATCAGTTGAGATCAACAAACAAACACAAGTTGTAGACGCCTATGTTAGATTAAAGGCTTCCAGTTTAAGAGTAAAGGAGAGGCAGTGCCTATTAGGAAGTTGCGTGGTATAAATCCTTCAAAAGACTTTTTCGGGAATGTCAAAGTTAAGATACATCACGATGGTGCGTGAGGGTTGGAAGGAGTCCTGTGCGGTCTGTATTCGAAGTAGCAAAGTTCTCGCGATTGGACATGCAATAACGCCGAGATATTTCTGCGCTTTCTTTTCTTGGACGTATTTACAGCCTTCATCCTCGCCCTCTTCATCCGCGACAAAGATGCGCATTGCGTGGGTTTCACCAACAATATCTGCGCTGCGATTTGTGATCCCTTGCGCAAGGGATATTTGGAGGAGACCTTGGAGGATTTGGACGAAACTTTCGAATCCGATGGGCCCTCGTCAATAGCACTGCAAAAGTCTGCCTAGATTTTGACCCGTTCCTTTTTGCCAATCGTATAAAGAATAAATATGACTTCGCGCATTGGTGCCTTTCTATATTGCATGAAGCAGCGTAGAGTATGCTGCTCTGTTGGAAGGCTCTATAGCAGGTAAAGGGGAGACGCCCGATTGCGCATTAAGGTAGAGAGTGTATCGACTATTCGGCAACATCGGTTGCACAGCAAGGGCTATTGCGAATGAGCCATTTGGTATGCTGCAGTAAAGTCATCTTGTTGTGAAAGGCATATTTGAGGATGTGGACCAAACTGGCAGTCTAGGGCCATACCAAAACCACCTATTTATTATTACATAGTTGCAGTCCTGACTGCTTCAGCCAAGTCCTAAGCGTAACCAGTGGAATTTTAGACTAAATACAGTTTACATAGAATTGAGTCGCGAAGAGAGCATTGACAGAGGAGGCGGATGGTGGTGTGTGGGCGTAGCAGTTAGAGTCAGTCAATCAGAAGACGACACGGATGCTCCGATTCGGTAAGTCAATGTCGACCAGTATGAAATAAGCTGCCACTATCTCTCTTGATGGCATTTTGTTTGATCTTGAATGTTGCGAGATTGCTCTCTTGTGGTCCCTTCAGACAGTTGGATCGGTTCCCCGTTTCTGCCAGTTTGGGTCTCAGTTCTTTTTTCACAGATTGCATGTTGTCCTCGTAGTCGGGTGCGGTCATCATCAGCAGTTTAAATTCTTCCAGCAAAATTGTCACTTACACTGTTGAATTCGATTCGGTTCGCATGTCAAACCCATATTTTGATGCCAGATTGGAGATGACCACAGTACCAGATGATTTTTCTGACGCTCGGTTCGTCCCTTGACTTGCCCACGT
>NW_020170701.1:14420-15505 GCF_000524195.1 Echinococcus granulosus | reverse complement strand
CCAGACAAATGTGTGGTGTGGAGAGTTTTACGATGTGGAAGTGTGTCTTGATCTGTTGCAGTTGCAGTTTCCACCGAAATGCAGAATTACAACATGAGAGAATGTTGTGAATGCTCCTCAACAGAAATGGACCATTTGTAGAGAAGTGAATGAAGGTAATGAAAGCCTAGTGTGTAGAGGCTCTGGTCATCTCTGGACCGATGTCACTTATCCAATTGGCTGGTCTATTCCACGTGTGATGAATCGTATGAATGTGAAACGCTAACTCCACCGGAAGTAGGGGGAGTATCATCGGAGGAGTAGGGGTGCCAAATTAGCAGTTTGCGTTGTCTTAAAAGAAAATGACTCTTTTAAAAGGTGGCTTAGATAAGGCACTAGTTGCGGTTGCATCAGCAGGCAATTGAGTAGACTGACCTCAAGTGGAGGTGTTTGGGCTTCAGTAAGTGAAGCATCTTGTCTACAGTGTACCACATACATACACATGCACACACGCAGTCATGTGGGAGTGTAGTGGTGCATGCCTCAGAAGCATGGGACTAGTAGTAGTGGTGAGATTGTTTGGGGGTAGCCAAAGAGGGGGCAGTTGGGATACAAGAGGTAATTCGCGCCTAAGGGAAATCAGCCAACAACTGGCTGAAACGAAGTTGATTTTTTGGAATGAAGGGAGTGAAGGATGGATAGCCTCCGTGAAGAGGATTGCCATTTGCCAAGGGATGTGAGCTGGTGAGTTGGTGTAGAGGGAGGGTATCACCACGCTCTCGGAACATTGCTGAAGGTCAGTCTCGAACTACTTAACCTGGTAGTGGTAGGGATAGAGGCGTCTTGGTGTTGAGTGATTTGTTTAGTCATCAGAGCTGGTCGAAGTGCTTGGCATGTGTGTGGTGGTGTGTTCTATTAGTGTGACTTCCCCAACTGCTGTGCGAGGAGCTGCATGAGAAGCCATTGTAGGTTTGGAACCGCATTTGGATTTGATTTGACTTGATTTGGTGAAGGACGAAAGCACTGAGCAAGTAGGGCAGAGGAAGGTGGTTTATCCGTAGATAGCGATGGACTGAGGCATGTTCATATCTCCTAGTCCTGGTGGG
>NW_020170701.1:4989-14320 GCF_000524195.1 Echinococcus granulosus | reverse complement strand
CGCAAATGGTAGTCGGGTAGTTGCAAGCCATTGTAGGGTGGTAAACCCGAAATCGGGGACATTTTTAACGCCCATGGCTTTCTATTATGAGACTCTTAGTGTTTAATGAGAATGCTGTGTTTTTAGCCCATTTCGCCCTTTATTTAATAGCACTGATTATTATGGTTGTTGAATCTTCCGTTGTGGCAACGCTTTCGAAGCGAGTGGAGATGTATTTGATCACTAAAGCAGTAAAATCACGAGGGTATGATGGCTTCGTTCACAAGCAACGCTATGAAGAAATGTGCTTGTTTGTCAAGAAAAGATTATATTATTATATTATTTAGGTACGATTCGGATTTTGAAGCGTCCATTACTGACTAGCTACCATGACTATATTGGCCGCATTCTTGCTTGCTTACTATCCCAATCGAGAAACAAGGGATGGCTTTAGTTCGGACAAGCGTATTAGCAAGCAAGTTGCAACACGAGAGAGAATGAATGCATCGGGGATAGTTGAGAATGGTCAATCCAAGTTTGTCCAGAAAAGGCGAATTTGGCCAAAAAGTGAGTATCCCGGGATGTCCAAAAATGCGAACATGCAGGACGCCCAGGTAGGCACTTGCGTGGGGTGATAAACAGGCTTCAGTGACGTTTTGCCTGCACAGCCCACTAGAACGTGAGTTGGCATGTATTACAAAGCATAGCTGCGCGCAGCCTTTGAACACAGTAGCCTTGAGCGTGCTGTCAACACCTTTCCTCTCACTTGACATGCACAAAGCGTCCCTTGATTGTGGTTCGACGCAGACTTGTCCACTTTGACGAATTTCAATTCGCCTCCAAACTGAGCGCCTTTTCGTCGCCGACAATGTGTGTAGCGTTAGGAGAAAGTGGTGTGGAAGAACGCATCTTCCTGAAACGGTTAAATTAATATGGTAGTGATGATGAATCACCCATTGGAAGAAGCAGTACACCAGGGAACATGCCCCGTTCAAGCTGTGAACGTCTGGGTATCGCGTTTGCTTAGAAGATGCCGAGACTGACGTGTGGGTAACTTCTCATGTGTGACGAGTATGGAGAACCTGTTGATTTAAACCCACACCAAGTGAGAAGGGAAGTTCGTGGAGGACAAGTAGATGGGTGTTACATGGATGGACACACGATAGTTGACTTCAAAGTGTAGTACTTTGTGCTTCGGTCCACTTCATTTTGCTACGCGTTTCCTGAGTGAGAAATGGCCTAGGCATTGTAGCGTTGGTTGGGCGCAGTACTGTGTCCGCGATTATCCCAATCAATCAACTAACTACTGCACACCTCAAAGGTATGCACTACCACACCCTCAGATGCCTGGAGTTGCATGACTGTCTTCGATCTATCCTCAAAGAATGTGGATATTTCATGAAATCACCTCTCACATCATCCATCCTCCCTGTAGGTGCAGACGCCCTTCAGACTGCGCCTGACAACTCCACACTCGTTCGGGGAAGTGATGATACCAGCTCAAGCACAAAGCGTTTCAAATGTAGTTGGTCTAGGAGATGCAGATCGTTAGGCGCTCACACGTAATGACTTTGAAGAAAGTTAGTTATCAACTTTCATGAGTCACAAGAACTGCTACCTTTCCAGCAGTGATAGTCGTATCGGTTGCATTCTGATTCAAGTGGGAATTATACGATGCAAGAATAAGTCTGCCAACTTTATCACACCGTAGAGTTTAACCGACGCTGTTAGAGATGGAGGTTGGGGGTGAGAGGAAAGCTGTGGAAAGCACAGTGAAGTCGTCCGTGCTGATTGACTGGGTCATATCAACGTCTGGTAACACATGCCCATGGGCAATCGCGCACACATCACTAGTCCCTACAACTTTCAACAAGTGGTCGTGTTTACCGAAAGAGCAGCAATTAATTTTCGGTCACTTGATAGGAAAGCAATTTCTAAAATTGATTCCTTTTGAGGGGAGCATTTAAGAGGGTGGAAAATCTCCAGAATTAGTGAAAGACAAACCACTCCCTCTTTCCCTTATTTTATCCTCTAAGTTGCATCTCTCCCTCACCACTGTGCTCATATTCTTCAAAGAAATTATAGGGAACACCCAGTTGAAATGTTTCTCATGTGACTGTGGCCTTACTAGTCGCATTGGTAGTGTGTCGGTTGTTTTACCACCACAATTTCATATTTCAAATTTCCATTTTTGACACCATTATTGTGATTAGTGTCTACCTAGCGCCGAGCAAAGTGAGCCTTATACTGTCGTCATACTAGCCAAACAGTCCATGTGATTCGGGTGTTAGTGCCTTCATGTTTAAAATTTGAGAAAGTTCTCTTCGTGCCTGCCGCAATTGCTTGATCGGTGTTTACCGGAAAGAAGCACTTTCGATGTTCAGAGATTGCCTGAAACACAAAAGTGTCCTAACAGTTACCAGTCTTGGTGCTTAAGAAAACCATCCTCTAACTTTAGTTTCTTTCAGTGAGTTGGAACTAGGGTGGTTCTTTCAAACACATATGTGCTTGCACCTAGTTTGAGAGTGGTGAGTGGAATGGGTGAGTTTATTGGCTTGGAATGTAAAATCACTGGATCCTCGTAAACAATCAACGCCTTCTTGCAGTCGATCAAAAGAAGTAGCTCTTACGATAAACAATGACACTGCCCCAGTCAGCCTCATTGTGTGCGGTCGTATGAAGGGGCCGCCTGTAGCAAAACATTTTGTAGAGTCAACATCTGGGTGCAAAATATCAAATACGGTTCTTTTAACTATTAAGCGCTCCAGACAAGTAAGAATTGGCAGGAATGGAAAAAGAATCCTGTAACTAGTTGACAGACAGAAAATTAACAGACAAAAAGTCGCAAAGAAGCTGAATGAATGTTTCATCTTCCCACGCGCTAATTTGCAGAAACCTTTGATTTGTTAAACGTGCTTTAGATGGGTGGATAGATAGAGGTTTGATACATAGGTGGGCTTGGGATGGCTTCGGGATAACTTAGCAAATAGAGTAAGTAAAATTGCTTAACTATTTCTCCCCATCACTTAGCTTATTTTGGTGGGAATTCAATAGGCAACCTTCCTCCGACGTTGCTAAGACATTGTTCCACAACCTTCTCGGTTCCTCTAAGAACAATTTCCTGTGATGCGTTTCAACGAAGAGCCCGTCCTACTTGATGGAGATATTGTGGCATACCTTACTTGTAGTCCAGATTTACGTCTGAATTTTCCTTCCTACTTCCGATAAATTTTCTTAAAGAAAATTTTGGATTAACAATCGGTCACTCCAAAACTGCCGAAAACTGTTCGTTGGAGACCAGTTGAAAATCAGCAAAATGAATTAAACATTATAATGCATAAATTGCCAAAAATTGTCACCAAATTTTATTTCCAGAAATGCATCAGTCTAAAAATATGGGCAACTTGTTCAGGCCAACAAATAATTCCCTTTTATTTGTAATTTACCGCTCAACACAAGGGCGACGCAAAATGGGTTGCTGGTCGTCCCTGTCCGGCGCACTCGGCACAACTACGTATCGGCAGGGGAGCTGTGATTCTTGCAATTTGTGCAACACAATCGACATGTATTTTTCGTTTAGTCAATTACTTACCTCAGGAATGAGCTCCACCTTCATTTACTTCTTACCTCACATATCGCCACCTAAGCACTTAAATTAAACCACATTTTCAAAACCTTGCACAAATCAATTCCGTTGCAGAAAGTTTGGAGAGTGCTTGCCTACCTTCTCTTAATCAGTAAAACTGACATGCAAATCTTGCATGAATTCATTGCAGCAGTTTGGTCAGACGGAGGTCAAATTTACCTCTGGTTGAGTGATGAATGTGATATGCCACAGTTGAGGCCCAAGTGCCCAAGGTGCCCTTTTCAACAACACCCCCATTTTCCTTACCTCTTGCTGTTCTGCTCAAACAACGAGGAAGTTCAAACGCAAGAATTGCTTGAAGTTGAAAATCAAGCCAACTTCAATGCCCATCAGTCTACCTTGATGTATCAAAACTAGGGAAAACAGCACATTCCTACTTACAAATGATATTGTTTTTATATCACACTCGTATCCTGAAGTCACTCACTCTCTGGATATTCCTTCCCAAATAATTGCTCCGCTTTGGCATAAAACTTGTCAAGATTAATTGGAGATGTGACGCTGGTTGCTGCAGTAAGAGAACGTCCTTTAGACCCCTCTAGACGGCCCCATCGACGCCACATTTTCAATTTTCCACCACCCTCCCCGACTCTCCGGTGGATCATCTAGCTTCGCAAGTGCGAGGCGGCATGCTGCCAGTCTAGACCAGGGCTATGTTTGGTGCCCATTTTGATCATACAATTGAAAATGCCAATCGAGAGTGATTATTGAGGGAATTTAACATCCACCCAATGAGACGCCTTCTGCTTGGTCAGCCGACTGTCATGTCAGTTGAAACAACTGTTGCAGACTACGTGGAACGATTTAAATGAGTAGTAAGTGACATAAATTGAACCCGTTTCCCATAAAGTAGCTGATTCAATTTCCAAACTCATGCTAGGATGTAGGTAGTGGAGTGAAATCATCACTCTGAGTTGCACTGGTGCGTACCAAGATCAAGACTAACTTTTGACAGTGATGTCAATGTCTCAATGCTGAATGATTGGGCTAACACACGAAACAGGTAGTGGAAATACTAGCCCAGACAATTAATGGGTGTTAAGATGGTGAAGTGGAGGTAGACGTGGTGGAGAGTGGAAAATGTGGCCTTTTCGAAGACCAGGGAAATTGTGGCAGGGTCACTGTGGCTACTTTAAAATCGGTTGTTAGACTCGACGCACCCAAGTTGGTCCACAGGAAGGCACGTGCAAGTGTAACCTCCCGTGGATTTCATGCCACCTTACTAAAGCTTCACGACTGGCAAAGAGAACGATGCAGTAGATATTTAGAATTTAGCTCACCAATGAGTGTGGGGATTGAAACGAGAATTCCAACCAGGAACGTCACCGGATAAATGCATGCTTGTTTTGGGTTATTCAGTTTATCCTCGTGAACGATCAATGCCACTATTCATTAATCATCTCGCCTTCTCATTGGGCCATTTAACTAATTTGCTTTTGGAAGACAACCCAATTCTTAGACTGTTGTTTATCATCATTTTGCAGGAGCATTCTGTGAAGAGTAGCTGCTAGGATACTCCTTCGGTGCAAAGGTATCCTTAATCTGCCGGCCATATTCAGTAGCCTCTCCTCTTGCTGACCTTCCCCTTTCATGGCGCCTTTTCAATCTTAACCTGATAGCCATGTATTTGTGCAATCCTTACACTGAAAAGTACTTGTGATTCGCTTTACTTTTGACTGGTATTTGCATGCCCAACCATAGCATTTGGAATTGGACCTTATATAATTTGACAAGTGAACTCATGCCATTAAGTTTAGTGGTTTTAACTTCACAGTTAAGAAGCAATTACTAAACTTACCTCAACAGCGTTACTGTTAAAACGCTTGGTAAGTGCACAGTTCACTGTCTAGAATATGTAGTTCTTTTATCCATGATTTGGGGTGCGAGATTGGGGTGATGCGAACGCGGCAATACACCGACCACTGGTTTGGGGTTAAGTGCCCTAAACATTTATTAGGTAAGAAATGAATGATGAAGGGTATGAGTATTGTGGCGCACCAACTCTTCCCTGAAGTAGTAATCAGTGATACCAGTAGAGAAGCCTCGTAACTGGTGCACGGAGTGGAATGAGAGACTACGCCGTCAAGCGGAGGTACAAACTAGGTGGCCTCCTCATTCTCCTTGAGGCTGTTCTCGACACTCGACACTATTCTCGACCACTCCTCTGCTTCGAATAAAAAGAATTTTGCATGAATTATGACTGATTGTAAGACAGGCTGAAAGGCATCATGAGTTTGCACTGGTGGAATAATGCCACGTAGTAGTGGTGGGGAATATTGAGGAGATTTCCAAACATTGCATTCCATCTAAGGCTGACTGCAGCGGAGAAATAATTCACGCAGTAACATTTACCGAAGGTAGCATCATATGAAAGTACCAGCTTTACAGTATATGATGAAGGAGATTTATTTCAGAAATATATGGTGGGCTCTTCTGTGAACTCGATTCCGATTCCCTAGAGCTGTACCACCTTCTATGGGAAGGTACTGTGCGAAGCACGAAATTGATGGTCTACCAAGAGTCGGCGCTGTTTTAGCTTTACCGCAGATGCCTTCTTCCTTTGACACGGATTTGGCAATTAGCCTAAGAGGTAGAAATAGTCTAATACCTTCATGAGTTTAGCACCCTGAGCCTTTGAATTCGCAATAAGCTGTGGTCGGTAATGAGGAGGCATCGTTACCTAAGTAGAGGAGAGCTGGGAGGTGATGCACATGACCTGCCATAAACATGACTAGAGGGTCATGCCGCCCCACCTAGTCATATTTTATTAGTCGAAAATTTAGACTGCCAAAGTAATTCTTCCTTTTATTTGGTCTAAGTGTTTTTGCCAATAAATGCTGCATACTTGCATGCATCTTCGCCAATTCCAGCACACTTCTACTGCAATGGTGACAGTGACTGTGGAATTAACTGCGGATAACCTATGAAGAAGCAACTGCTTGGTGTGGTCACCGCGGTGCTACTAATGTTGAGTCATAAGGCGGAGGAAACCAAGCAGACACATCTTATGCCTCCTGCCACGAAATGAGTAGTGCAGTTTCTTTAGCTCCTGATAAATGCAATGTCATTACAAATCAAATAATGTGAATTCCACGGCACAATGCTCTCTGCCCAACGATCCATATCTCACAAGATACATAAGACTATCAGCTAATTTGCTTCCATACATCTGATAAGGAATAAACTTCAGGAGTTATGGATTTCACACACAATGAAGAGGGTAGGTATGCCTATCAGTTGCAAGTTATCAAGGTAAAACAATCATTCATCTATTTATTTAACGGCTCAATGAAATCCGTGTTATCAAATCACGCAGCATTTTTGAATCTGCTCTGGACTTGCAATGAAGTGCGCTTATGTAGGAGGCAAGGTGGGAATGCAACTGCGCAGGTACAGAAGGACCCAAGAAGCCAAATGTGCTGCAATACTTATGTTATTTAAATGGTCCTTTGACTGAGGAGCTGTCAACGTACTGCAATCCGGAGAAAGGTTCCGTGTCCAACCCCTCTTCCCCCACCCTGTACTCGAATCCGCTCTCATTACTACTTTACCTAATAAACATGACGAAACCAAATCAGCCTGGGTGCTGTAAGAGTATGAGGGCCAAGTGAGGGAGGATCTACGAGCCTCGTCTCACACTGGTAACAGCGCCAGTAGACCTATCTCCTTCCGGGGATGACATGAACTTCACAGTCTGCATCAAAACTGCGAAATTCAACCTCCATCTCCATCCTCAGTGCCAAAGAACAGCCCCAATCCTCCACGCTCTCCTCCATGATTTACTTTTGGCTACAGTCGACGCCGGCATCACTCACGATACCGACGTTAATCATTGCTGCCATACGTTGGCTCAGCTCGTCTTCGATTGGGTAAAATCAATCCTCGCCAGAGACTTCTTCCACCGTTTTCATGAAGCTGATGAGGACGACGAAGAGTACGCTAAGAACCCTCAACATCTGGAGGAAGGTGCCTTCAGTGGCTGTCCTCCAAACAAGGTCGCTAACTGGGTAACAGTCCTGTCCAGACATGAAGTCCGACCTTCCGCTATGGTTGAGGAGATTTGCAACATAAAGACCAACTCGCTCAGCCAACTGGTCATGCTCGCTACGCCAAAGTCGACCTCAATTTGGCAGAAGGAACCTTTTCCACCCACCACGTCACCGTGACCAACGCAGATACTTTCCCACCTAAAGATGACGCAGATAACATCTGCAACACCCTTTTTAAGCTGCAGCAATTTCCATGAACAATTTAGATGACATTTGTGCGCAGCTGATCCACATTTCCAATGGCCATAGGAAAGAACTTCGTAAGCACCTACTTAAGTATGCGAAAATCTTCTCATGACAAGGTGATAGACTAGACGAACAAATATTGTCAAGCATATGATTGGGACTGGCGAAGCCACACTCATCTGGCAACCACCCAGACGCATTCCACCACCTCTCCTAGAAGAAACAAACAGTCTGGTTGAAGGGATAATTCGAGGCGAGGTTGTAAAGTTGTCCAAGTCGTGCAAGTCGTCATAGCCCTCACCAATCACGCTGATAAAGAAGAATGATGGTAGTCTACGATTATGCGTCGGCTGTGGGAAGTTGAATGCTGTAATCAAGATGGATGCGACTCTACTACCCCACATTAACGACTCACTACACTCCTTCCATGGGTTGCAGTGGTTCCTTACCCCAGACTTGGAGTCGGGATAATGGCAAGTGGAGGTGGCAGAAGCGAACAGAGAATAGACAGCTTTTCTGTTGCCAAACAGACTTTGTGAATTCCAAACGATCCCCTTTGGATTCTGCAACGCTGAGGCCGCCTTCCAATGCCTGATGCAAACAACTCGAATCAGCCTGTTCCCAAAGCATTGCATAATCCATCTCGACTCCATTCTCGTTTTTGGTGGACATATTCGAGAGTATAACGCCAACTTGAAACTAGCCTTGGACCGTCTACGAGACGCAGGCTTATCCTTGAACGCAAAGAAATGCCGTTTGCTGCAAAGTTTGATCAATTTTCTGTGGCATACATCGCGTCAGATGGGATGGCAGTCAGCGAAGACCGTGCAAGGCAGGTGAGGATATGGCTTACAGCATCCAACCAGACAGAGGTCCACAGTTTCCTAAGTTTGGCAAATTACTACAGGCGTTTCGTTAAAGGTTTTACTAAAATCGCCAGCTCGCTACATGAATTAACCGAAAAGCAGGCGAAGAAGAAAATGAGGTGGGAAAAAGAGTACGATGAGACGTTTGAAGAGCAGAAGCAAACGCTCTGCCTCACACCGATTCTAGCATTACCGAACTGCGAATCGGACGCCCCACCATCCATACTGCATACGGATGTGGGCGACGCGGCTGTGGGTGATGTACTCTCACAAGGGGACAAAAAGGCAGGGAACACGTCATCGCCGACGCGAGGACCAGACTCAGTAAATAACGCAACAGAAAAGGACAAGGCAACGTGAGCCACTTGCTATCTACTCAGTGGTTCGACACTTCAGACATTGCTTGGTAGCGAGGAGGTGCATTGTTAGAACCGACCATCGGGCACTCACCTGGTTAAAAAGAATGAAGGAGGTTGATCATTCAGTTGCACTCTGGCACGAAGAAGTGCAGCAATATGATTGTACAGTTCAATACGGAAGAGGAAAGTGGCATAGTAATATAGGCGCACTATCCGGCAGACCGAGTTCAGCAGAGACATGCGACG
>NW_020170701.1:0-4889 GCF_000524195.1 Echinococcus granulosus | reverse complement strand
AATTCAGCCTTAGTTCCTCCTCTTCACTACGTTGCCAATTTAATGCTAAGTCATGGGGTGCTTGGGTTTTTCCAGCTTCTCAAATGACACCTTGTAGACAATTGTGCGACTTAGCATTGCTGACCTTGTGCGTGGCAGAACTTGGCAACACGGACGACGTGCCTGTAACAGTCATGCTACCCTGAGTCTCTACAATTTCGGACACTAAGGAAGATATCTTCTTCTGCAACTTCAACGCTCGATAACCAGTGGATTTATTCAAACGCAGACACATTCAACCTCTAAAGCTGTTAAATACCATACAAGCGTGCCGTGGGCTTATTGTGAATGCACAGAGGGGTTAAGAGGCCATTAACACGAACGTTATGAACGGAGTGCATGGCCACCCTATCGGCTTCGTGCATAAATCAAACAGTAGCATGCGACGACGATGCAACGGTGGAATAATTTATGGAATGACTGGTCACCATGCGCATCCGGTGAAAGTTTAGTTGATTTGCGTGGTGTGGAAAATGAGTAAAATGTCGGAAATAGCATCTAGATTTGGGCTGGTTGGGACGATTGTGCTTTGAATCCACTCAGCGTGAGTGAGTTCAAGAAAGAATCAACTTATTTCATTGTTGGTTTCTCTATTAATAAGAGCACCTTTGACTTATTTGTTAGACGCAGAGTAGGTAAATATGTGGGTAATTTTATCTGTATGCTATTCTAATAAATGACATTAAGAAGAATCTCTTGCGCACAAATGTTACTAGTACAAAAGTGCAGCACGGTCGTCAAGAGATTGTGGTGCCATCAATCAAGCCTAATTCGTATGCGATGAGTAGATAGTAATGTGCTTTGGTGGTTCCATAACTAAACCATTCACAGTATAGAAAAGGGCGAAAACAACCCTCTTTTCGCTAAAACACAGGCGCGAAACTTCATTTGCATTGAAGCAGTTCTCGACAGGCTAGTTGTGCCATTAAGTGTACAATCCAAGCACAAAGTTCGACTTATCTGAAGCATCAGTAAATGTGTTGAAATCAGTAACAGTTGTATTTCTATAATGATTAGATGTTTGTTTTACTGTAAGCACCTTCGCCTACAGTTTCCTCTGACTCCGCTAACTGTACTGCCTCTCGGGAGCATTAGCCTCGGCCTCAGATAGAAACTAGCCCCTTCAAGTAACACTTCAGGGGAGATTTGATTTCTCATATGCGTGTATAAGAACAGTGACCAAGGCAAGAGTTGGATTATCTTGACATACTGGATGCTACATTTCTACCTACTATTTGCGTGAGGAATTCACTCGTCTTGGGGGGAGGTTTTGGCCCGTAATCTACCTCCTGGATCCATGCAAGCACCCCACGCAGTCTAACTTCATTTGTGCTCATAATGCATCATGCTTTAAGCCCTTGGTGAAGAAGAAGACTCGACAGTAAATGTCTGTCTGGATATTGGTAGCAATCGCTAAGTTGTGATTGTTATAAACAGTTGGGCACTACGAAATGTGGTTGTAAATAAAGTAAGTTCACATATTCAGTCGAACTGACAATTGCTCCTAATGAATTGCAGCGTGCTGAGTTGCAACAAGGCAGTGGAACATGGGGAAGATACTACTTATTGGTGTTCAGAGGGACTGGGAGGCCACTAGCATGATCCGAATGCCACACCACTAAGACTGAAGTGCCAGCGTAGTTGAGCACATAGTTAAACAAACTATCTTATCACCACGGCATCTCATTTGTACTGATGACTTAAGCATCGTCCCAGTACATAGGCTTGAATAAGATCAAGATATCTGCATCACCTTCATCGGATTTAACCAGGTGAGTGCCCGATGCCTGATAAGCTGCTACTCACTATGATCTTCACTATCAGGCAATGCATGAAGTGTCCAACCACAGTGAAGCTGGCAAACAGCTTACGTTGTGTGTGTCGCATCTTTCGTTGATTTCGGTACCTGACGTGTTCCCCACCACCTTTGACACTGTGAGGGCACACCACCCGCAGGTGCATCGTTAGCATCAGTAACCAGTGCAACTGGTGCTGTGCCTGATTTGAAGTTTGACGGTGTTAAAATCTGCACGGAGCAGAGCAGTCGCTCCACCTCCTTGAACACTTCACCATGCTCTTCCTCCCTCTTGAAATGCTCTTCGTCGACTTTCCCACCTGCAGTAACCTGCCAAACCTCGCCACCTACGAAATTCCGTCTGGTTAAATGTCGCTTGTCAGGTCAACACTTTCTTCGTAATGACCTCGGTCACCGCTGTTCTGTTAGACGAGACAGTATATTCTAAGAAGTTGACATGGTGCTGCATAAATGAGCACTTCTCTGAGTTTGGAGCTAACGCTGCGTCTCGCACATGGTCAAGCACTAGTCTCAGATCGGCATTATGCTCCCGAATGTCCCTACCGGAGGTGAGAATGTGCACTAAATATGTGGTGCAATGTTTGTGGAATAGCCGATTAACACGGTTCGCACTAGGCGTTGGAAGGTAACCGCTGCGTTACAACGCCCAAAGCACATTGTCTGGGAGTCATGAAGTCTGTTTAGAAATACGAGAGCCACCTACGCCCACCAGTATCCTGATGTTAAATCTGGGGCAGAGAACTAGTTTGACTCGAGTCTAACGAACTGTTGATGCTGAGTAGTGGGGAAACATGTGTCTTGGACACTGTGTTCTACTTCCTATAGTCAGAGCACAAACCGTTGACTTCTGTCGTTCTCCTTCACTAGAGCAATTGGAAGAGGCGCATGCTGACTGACGGCTTTGTGACATCCTCTCTGACCAACATTTCGAGCAGAGGGCTTAGTGCTTTGAGCAGAGGTGTTGGCTGGTAGATGGGTCTGGTTTTGCCAATGGCTGTTGTATATATCACGATAGTTGTGTGAAGCAGTTTAATAGCTGCCGTGAGAACAAATTTGCGCACATAACTAACAGCTTGCAAAGTTATTTCCACTCGTCGGTGACATGAGTAGGGTGTGTGCGTAGGTCGTCCAGGTTGTGCGTGGACATAGCTGTGACCTCGAAAAGGACCTCGCAAATACCATAGACGTCTTCGAAAGTTAGTGAAAGGACCGCATTGTGCTTCGTGTCCTAATGAGTAAAGAAGGTGCCCGTAGTAAAACTAAGGATGTGTTTAGCGTTGCGAAGAATCTCAACACCAATTATCACGTCTGGTGCCAGAGTTTTAGGACCTAAAACATGGTTGCAAAAAAAAACAAAGTCTGGTTCTGCCTAAAGCAAAGATCTAAACAAAGTCAGTTAAAGTTGGGTTCATGATTATTATCAGGTAAAATGTCACTGATGAATAGGGCAAATTAACAGAGATGCATATCAGTCCCCAAAGCCTTTTAATACAAACATTTTTCAAAATTTGATTATCACAGCATCAAATTTTAATGCACGATAAAATATAAAATGTACGAAAAATTGGGATATTTTTGGGTCAAACTAAGTGCTAGACAAGTGATAATGATGCTACTTTGTTTAGCTACGTCGATAACATGAACTTCAGCGTTGTTCCCTAAACGAAAGCATTGTCTATTTCGAGGTCGGCGATCCGTGGGATGAAGACGCTACTTTTTCGAGGTATATTATGTGTTTTCGGTGGTTCCCTCTACCACCTTGCCCTCGGTTATTTTTATACAGCTGGTATGCATCCATTCTCAGATTACTCGTTTCAGGCAATATGAACCCATATATCGCGCAATTCATGAATATTGAGAACAGCAAAGCATCCTGGATTCCATCAACAATGATTGTTCTTCAGGCCGCTATCATGCCACTTGGGGCTTACCTTACCACTAAAATAAGTTACAGATGGGTTCTTCTGACCGGTCTCATATTCAGTTCGTAAGAATCAAATTTTGGCATCCAAATTGTCATAATTGCTATGATCTTTCATCTTTCTGCTGAATTTACTATTTTTATCACATTGCTAAAGTGAGATCTGAATCCTTGTGTACCATTTTGCTTGGCCTACACTTGCGTTGGAAATGATTTTAAAGAGGAACCAAATCTGTAGACTTCCCATATTTTTCATTTAGTGGTGGAATTCTACTGTCTCGACTAAGCGTTTACAGCGGTTTTGGTCTGTATATTTTGACTACTGCATATTATTCGGGATTGGCCTGGGTTTGCCTTATTCAGTTATCTTTTCCATTGCTTCTTCGGTGAGTCTAGCGAATAATCTTCCTTCGATAGCATGATTTGCACTTCAGTAATGCCTGATTATTTGCCTTTCACTTCGCCATTTAGTGGTTTCCTCACAAACGTGCCACAGTTGTTGGGATAATTTCTGCAGGGTTTGGTCTTGGTGCTTTGGTCTTCATACCCATTCAAACTCGTATTATTAATCCGGATAATCTTCATACAGTTAACGGGTGAGTGTCCCTCCCCAAAGGAGTTGCTCCTTTTGCTTTCCTGAATGGTCCTGCTAGGTTTCAATAAAATCTAGTTTGTCTCATGCATCAAAAGGCCCCAGACTAAATCAATGCTTAGGATTTTGGGACGATTTTAACTGAAAATTAGGCATTTTGCGATTCAATTTTAGCACATTTCCCCGCGAGGTCATAGAACGAGTTCCAAAAGCCTTTTTAGTTCTTGGTGGTATTGTTCTTGGACTTGAGGTGGTTGCAACGATTCTGCTTCAACAAAAGCCTGAGGTAGATTTGGTTATAATATTTGTTTTCTTTTTGTTGACAAGGCTTGCTCAGAAAGTGGAATGAAACTGTGATTTCTTATTTGCTATATACTATTAATGAAACTTACACCTACCTAGGTTCTGATTTTTCTTCTAGGTTATTTGAGTGTACTAAATGGCTTCTGTTTTACTAATTTAGGCAAAATCAGACGACTTGTCTACTGAATCGTAAGCCGTCTTTTATACTTGAGTGATTT
>NW_020170702.1:14905-21894 GCF_000524195.1 Echinococcus granulosus | reverse complement strand
GGGCAGCGTGCCATTTTATTGCAATCCAGCGTCTGGATACGTGCTCTGAAAAGAGAGCTTGCGAAATTCAACGTCAACGGGATTTGTGAGGTAAAAATGCGTGCCCACGTAGGCCGCAGAAGCCTTTGTGGAGGAGTAATGGACCACCTAATGTAATATAAAGTGACGAGTAGAGCGATGAATGGGCATTATAGATGTCGATGTAATGTGATAGATGACGAATGAAAGTAAGATGCGAAGTTGCATAGGGTTGGCACATTTGCACTAAGCGACTACCGGTTGACTCTGGGTGTAGTAATTTACAGATTATAATACCCAGTGCGTGCGACGTTTGAAACTAGATGACCAGAACATCGCCTATCATTAAGGATGGATCATTTCAAATCGTGCCAGTAAAAGCAACGAAAAATCAGGGTATTATTTTTCACTGTAACCAAAACTGACATCAGAACTTTGGAGGCCTGAGCTAAGTTTTCAATATAGATGCCAAAGGTAAGCATGCTCTGCTGTGCAGTAACTACCTCTTAGATGTTATCCGAACGTGAAAATTAGTCTACACATTCCATGTGAGTAAACTAATTTATAATGTTCCGATCATGCTAGAGGAATTATAATTACTAATTTGTTGGTGCAGTAGCTGGTCAGGAGCTGTTTACTTCAGCAAAGATCTAAAGGAATTTTGCGAGCCAATCCATATAGCTCGAATTATCTCTCGTCGCTTTTATAATGACTGCAATGAATAATATTTGATAGAGTGCAAGAATTTAGCCCTGAATGATCGCGGGCAACGGGTGCCCATGAGGAATGGATAATTGTTCAGTGGGTCTGAATCGGCAGTAGATACTAATTACAAGAAATGCTCCAATTCTACTCAAAGTGAGAAGTTCTATCTTAAATCGTAGGGCGAAAAATTTCCTGTTTATTGTGTGAACCACAGGTGCCATTGAGGAAGGCTGCTCAATCAACGGAGAAGGTTCATCAGGAATGTTAGATAATGAATTGCCATGTAGTGATTGGTCCCTCACCTACTGTAAAGCATGAGACTCACGCTTTCAGGAGGTCAAATCTGTGACCTTAAGACGTTACCATTCATCACACAAATAGAAGGTTTATGGTTCATTCTCTAGCTTAAGCTCAGTTTCTTCCACTCGTCTGCAAGTGGATGGCGGAGCAAGCACCGAGCAGAAGAATGTGCAGCAGCTGACGGCAAAGCGAATTGTGAGGACACAAATCTAGCCGATCAGATATCCAGCTTCTTTTGTGGATTGGCTAGCTCCTTGGATAACTGGTTCATTATTTACAACTGATCACTTGACTATGGAGTATTATGGTTACGGGATTAGGAAGTGCAAAGATATATTTTTGGTTCAAACCTATTAACGTAGGAATGCTATCTGCCAAGTGGTAAGAATAAAATTTTGCAATGCAAAAATTAAAACAGTTCACTTTCCAAGTTATTTTGCAAAAAGATGTAAAAATTAATCTCATTGAACGACCTCTCCAAGAATATGACCGAGTAGACAAATTTAAGTGATGTTTAGTGGCAGGTAAAAATATAAAAGAATTAACGCAATTTTGGGAATTATCTAAGTTTCTCCCATGAATTACAGCAATATGCCTGTTAAATAGCTCTGCTGTGAATAGGATCCATTGCAATACTTGCAATAATAAAGCCACCTTATAAAGGCAGAATTTGGAGCAAAAAATATTGCACAATAACAAAGAGTACACGCCCAAAATTTGCAGTAAATTTAAAATGCATTTAGCCTGCATTCATGGGCTTCAAAAATGTGAAGATATAAATTGCCTCGTCGCGAAAAGAATGTAGAGCAATGTTGGTAGGTAAATGTCTTCCTGTCTTGAAGTCTGGGACCGAAAAGTAATTACCCTAAACACCAAATATAATTTAGTTGGCAGCTAACAAAGGCTCAAATTTAGTAATTTTTACTATCGGGCACCTCCATTATCTAATCCTTTAAGGTGCTGCATCTCCTGAACTATTTATGGCAATGCCGATATGCAAATATGTTTCATTTAAATTTGTAATATGTGGACTTGGTATTTCTAAAAGCTTTTTTAGGAATTTTGCAAAGTGTTTTATAAAGCGCAGAAATGTGGTTAAATAAATCCCATCGGTTGGTGAATAGTTTATTAAAATGGAAGCATTTGATTTATGGACTTAAATAAGAGTAAAAATAACATATTCCTTCATTTTGATAAAATAATTTCTACATTCCTTAACTCTAAATGCTCTTCCTAAATAGTCGTTGTGCAATAAGACGTGCAAATTGATCGCGGGTTTGCTACTCAATCTTATGGATGTCCTAAAGGTGCTGGTTTAGGGTGCTGTAACATGGAAATGCTTTCTCGCATAGTAAACAATGAAACCATTTTTTCTCTAGCAAAATAGCAGAAGTAATGAATCCAGGCAAAAACTTAAACAAAATTTCACAAATTGCTGAAGAGAAGAGAAAAGAGACATGCAAAGAGGGACATCAGTTCTTGGCTAAAGATATTGCTAAAATGCTCTCGGATTCTTTGTTCCGTGAACTAAATGCTGTTGCTAGCATATTAAGACAGAGTAGCATTGCAGTGCAAATAACAGCAAAGATGCAGTACAGTGATCTAAACTTGCTTCTCATTGACGACTCGAGGCATCACATTTCTTGGGTGGAGGGTTTGACATTATGCAATTTTCTATTTGAAATGCTGCGCAACACAAGCAAATGCCAATGACGCCCTACATTCATAATGATCTTTTGCCTGCAATGACGAACTGAATCCCTTCAATAATGGTATTTCACATTTGCAACAGCATGCCAGATTTATGCCGACTCATATGAAGTAAGCTCCTTGCTCCTACTATCGTCAACAACTACTATGAAGTGACATGCGTGCTTTAACAATTTCGATTTTGGTTGCATAAATAGCACATGTAGCAATATTTACCGTATCCTTACTATAATGCATTCTAATTATAGAAGTTTGCTGCATTAAAGGCAATCAAAATGTCAACTAATCCCAATGAGTATGCTCTATATGTTTGATTAGACGTGCGCTTTTGGAAGAACTCTTTCCACATATCCAGCATTGAAATGGGTCCTGATCTAGTAAATTGGATTTACACTAGTTAGTGGACAGACAACCATGGTACCTGTAAGATAACTAATGTTTAAATAGGTCGATGTGAAATTAAAAACGCTAGGCTGTATTTTATGCAGTAAAAACATAAAAGAAAAAATATGAAGAATAGTAAGCATTAGCATAAAAGCTTCAGAAATACAAATTTTGCTGATAAAAATAGACATTTGCTTGGAAGCAAATGCGGTAGACAGAGAGCAGTCGTCACATTTCCCAGGTCACGCTGAGATAAGAAGTCTAAGTGACTAAGCATTAAAGCGAATGTAAACGAAATTAATCTAAGCTCAGTCACTACCTAAGACAAATCTTCCTAAGCGAAATGAACTTTAAGAGCTTAACAACTTAAGCCATATTTTTACAAGTGTTTTTCCCACAACCCTTGATCTTTGCTTTACTTAATGGAGTTGTAAATATGAGTGTCCTCCAGTACTAGTTGATGCTGCTATTTTCTGTCCCAATGTTTTATTCGAAACCCTACCGCATACCACAACCAAATCTTGTAATGTTTAGCAGTACTTTACGCGTATAGTCTTTTTATTTTGTGGTAACCGTTGAAAAGATTAAGTTAAAAAATGCCTACATAACCCTCATTTTAAATATCCATGGCCGCGTAATTAGTTAGGAAGTTACTAAAATCATAATCACAATTTAGTACCGAGACCATGCAAATCGCATAAACTCGTCATCTAAATTTGCAAGGTAACCTTTGACATGACACGACATGCGTATTAAAAGCAAAAAAGGAACCATTAAAGGGCGGAAACTTTATCAATGCTAGCTGAAGGCACTAAACGAAAAAAGTGAGGTTCAAATGTTCGGGATCAAAAAAATAAGACGATTTATAAAGGACGTTCCCTGCATTATACAAACAATTCAATGTGGCAATTTTGATTTGCGGCCGATAAAACTGATGGAATTCAAACTGCATATATTGGTCAATTCATCAGTCACCTTTGTTGAGAGCCACGCTATCTCATAAACATGTTTGCAACTCACATTACTGTTATATGACGTTGGCATGATTTAAAAATAATGATGAAAAGGTACACAAAATCTATTTTGAAGCACCATTTGCTCTAGCATGTCAGTACCAGCCACAAATGGAAAATGGAGGGTCGGTCTCATTACAACAAGGTAAATTTGAATTAGCAACACTTTTATGCATGTCTACAGTTAAAGATGTCAAATAAATCTAGGTTCATTTCACCTTAGAATGTATTTACTTGCAGTTGCATATGCTGGTGAAGACTTTCCTCCAAATCACACAATTAGTGCTGGCAACAGACCGCTCAGTCAATCATATCATTCAGCGCATGACATCGGACACCACTGCCCTTCTGTGCACCAAGAGACACGGTGAGCTGATTTGTCACTGTAACTAACACCATTATTTTTGTCCTATGCCCTCATACGTGTGAAATGTAATACAAGCGCTTTCCTTCAAACCTTTAAAATAGCCCGGAATCACAATGTGTACTGTCTGTGCTTTGTGAAATGCGAACACCTTAACTTGCTTCTCAGTCACTTTATTGAAACACATTTGCAAATTTGCACCCGTTTCCTTCTTATTAAATCCAATAAGCTCTTGTACTTTGCCATAGCTTTATCGTCCCATGCGAACTCCTACTGAACCTATGCTTTAATGTCATCTGCTGCAGTCCAAACAACAGAGGACCCAGAAGAATGTCTTTACTGCACGGAATGCTACGCGGATTATCCTACGTGGGAGGCAATGCAAGAGCACAAACGTTTACGTCATCTCTGTGGGCATTCACATATCTATTAGGCACATTTCACAATTACTGTTCACGGTTTAACCTTGGTCTCTTCTACTTTGCAGATATGTAGCGCAGGTTATTCAAGTAGGTTTTTTAGTGAGTTATGTGCTAACTTAACGCTTTTTTATTGGAACCTAAGATCTAGTAAGGCAAAGGGTAATATTCGGGTTTAAATTGTATCGGTATTGCAGAAAAGAAGTTACGCAGGCCCGAAGAAGGGATGGATCTAACTGTGCAAAATTAATTTCGTGCTATTTGATTGTTATAATAATGCAAACATTGCATCACATTGCAATGTACAAAAAAAGAAACTGCAAAATAATAAACATTAGCATAGAAATAGCAAAAAATACAGTTTTGTTGCCAAAAACTGACATGTTCTTGGAAGCAAATGCAGCGGACCTGGAAGAGACGTCATATTTCGTAGGTCACTTTGGGATACTAAGCTGAAGTAACTACACATCCAAGCGAAAGCAAAAGAAATTAATTAAAGTTAGGTTACTACTTAATACGAATCATTCCTAGCAAAATGCACCGTAAGCGCTTATTACTTTGCGCAACATTCTTAAAAATTCCTGCCCCAATCCCGTCATCTTCGTTTTACTTGATTGAGTTGGAATTATGACTACCTCAGTACTAGTTAATGCCGCCATTTTTTACCCCATTGTTTTATTCGCAACCCTACCGCATCCTACAACCAGGTTTAAAGTGCTTGCTTATCCCTCATTTTAAATATTTATGCCTGTGCGATTAGTTAGGCAGTTACTGAGATCATAATCATTATTTGGTGCTGTAACCATGCAAATTGCAATAACTCGTCTTCAAAATTTGTAAGAAGCTGATCACTGACGTGACAGGAAATACACACTGAAAGCAAAAAGGAACTTTAGAAAGGCAGAAGCTATATCGATGATAGCTAGAAGCATTGAATAAAAAAATGGAGTTAAAAATGTTCTGGACCAAAAGAACAAAGAGATTTACAAAGGTCATTTCCTACACTATATGAATAATTCAATGAATAACTTAACGAATAATTCAGTGTATCAATTCTGATTTGCAGCCGAAAAACTGATGGAATTTAAGCCGCATTTATTGGTCAATTTATGAATGGTTTGTTGAGAGCCACAATATCACATAAACATGTTTGTCATTCTTATTACTGTTATATGACGTTGGCATGATTCTTAAAATAATGATGAAAAGGTATTGGAAATTTATTCTGAAGCACCGTTTGCCCTAGCATGTCAATACCAGCCGCAAATGGAAAAAGTGAGTGTGGGTGTCAACACAACGAAGCGACTTCAAACAATTTGTCCTCTTTTTCAAACTATCATTTTGTTGTGTATCTACACTGTAAGCTCGTTGCAGATTGTTATGGTCATTGCCCTAAATTTACAAATGGCCTGAGATAAACCATTATTTTTTGAGAAGGCAAAAGAAAAACACAGAAACAGTGGTCATACAATTAGCAGGTAATACTTAACCATGCTATATTTCACTTAATAAGTGTGAGGCTTAAAAGTTATCCGATTGCAAATGTATGTCGTCATCTGCATTAGTTGGTTTATTGACCACAATATTACTCACTCCGTTGGAGTTGCAACTTGGTGTCAATCTTTGATGCTGATATTTGTCTTTCACGATTGCTAGGATAGATTGCGTTAAAATTGTGTTTTCTATTTTCTGGAAATGGCCTTGAGGCTTGTTATCCTGAAGCCCAGTGCAAGGTGTCAGGTGCCAAGAGATGTCGAAGCAGAACACATTTCAAATATTATTTGTAAATTGGAGCAGGGTATTTTCCTGCTAAAAATGCAAAAATGGTGCTGTATTTACACCTCGCGAAATATTGCGGTCAAATTAAAAATTTGTTTGGAATAGTTGGCAGAGAACTCACAAACTTGTTTTGTATTGGGCCATGGTACTTCAATAGACCACATTTACCCAGTTTATAATACTTTTATTTCGGCATGTAAATTCGTTAATAATCCCTGCATTACTCCTGCTTTTATTCTTGATAATCCAAATTTATTTATTAGTAGATGCAAATTGCACATCCTGTAGGAAATTGGG
>NW_020170702.1:12652-14805 GCF_000524195.1 Echinococcus granulosus | reverse complement strand
ATGTGCTAAACTTGTAGTCAAGCATTTCTGGGATAATTAAAGCAGATGTGAATGTGATAGTGGAATTTTCCTATTTTTACTTACTCCTTCAAATTAAATCACCAAATCCACTAATCACGCCCTTAAAAACAAGTCTATGATTATATAAAAGCACACAAAGCTCTTTGCCAGTCATATTCGGATGACAAGGTGAGAACTCTTGCAGCGCTTCTTGCTGTTGTGCTTTGCTGAGATGCGCACCTATCCTTTGGTTTTGACTGTACTTCTCATCAGCCATGCCACCTAATGCTATGACCCCATAAAATTGGTGATTCTAGCGACGTAGCTTTTAAGGTTACACTGTGAATTTTTTTATTAATGCGCCGTGCATTCAGGTGGGCATGAATTTGATTTATACAATTTGCCATGCATGACTAAGCTTTTATAAGACGGCGAAAACTGCACAAACCAAATCGCTACAGCTCACCACCACGGATGATGCCTCGACGTCCTATGATTACATAAATTTAGCCCAAATCTCACCCGACAATGAGATCAGCAATGATGCACTCATTGTAGATGTAGTGACTAGGTATTTCTGAAAATACTAATAGAAGGCGCCTAAAAGTGATAGTGTGTTGACGAACTGCCACTGACTTTGCTTACAAAACGATCTGAGCATTTGTATATAGACGCATAAAAAGATATCTAAATACTTATTTACCTCTTTATATAGAAGCAGCTACACTTCCGTGGGAGTCTCGTGTTGTTGAAACGCCAGAGGGCTCATCACCTTTTATGATTTTTCGCTTCCCTAAAAGTGCCGTAAGTACTAAACGATTGTATAAACTGATAATTTTCCTAACCTTGCCTGAACTACTGGATTAACTGCTTGATTACAAGAGCGATTGATATCTACATTATATGAGGAGGTTTTTTCCGCATTTGCATTATTGATGTAACAGTAAATATCACTGTTTCATATGACTACCTCTTAAATAAACATGGCAAAGTGTCTAAAATCAAGAATAGAAAGGAGAAGTGTAACATTGACAGAGAATCCTGGGGTTACACCTGGCGTGTGAATAAAAGTGAGTAGAAACTTCTTAAATCCTCCTCTTTTTATCCACTTTTCTACAATGTTTAATTGCCGTAGGTATAACCAGTAATCAAATGTTGGGCTTTTGCCAGAGAGAGGAGTATCAGCTTAATTTATTATGTAACCGATAGCAGTGTAGTTGCAGTATCAGAGGAGATGTGGCAAATAAAAGACTTACATCTAGTCAAATATATAGGCCGTTTTGTTTTAGACTAGGGGATGTGACTTTGCCATAAATATTGTTTAGAAACAAGAGGTGCTATTAATTTACACCGGAAGGCATTCTTCCAGCCAATTATTGATTTCCTGTGGCTACAGAAGGGTGAAAAAATTGCCTTACTGGAAGTATATTCAAATATGCGCAATAGATAGTGGTTTTATTTATTTGGTTTTAGTATCGCCTATTATACTACAACATATAATAAAATTATCAATTTAATTCTTACGATCATTGAAAAAATAAGCTAAGGAGTCATGCTAGTTAAGTATTTTTCGTACAAGTGAAGTCGTTTTCACTTTCACAATTTGGAAAAGGTCAATTTTATACAGAACAAAACTTGACATTCAAGATATAAAGAAATATCACGGGTACGTCTTTTTTCCAAAGAATCTGACATACATCATTTGACATCCTTTACAAATTCGGTCAGCTCCACTTGTTATTTGTTCACAAGCATATCTCATGTCCTTTACATTTGATTGATGTTTTCTAACCCACAGATGATGCTTGTAATCAGTCAGAATTTCGCACGTTTAGCGAGGAATTGCTCTTCTATAATCCGAGTGGTCCCACTACCGCAAGTGTGTTTATTTTTAATCGCATCATCTTTTACGTTCAGGAATACAACTGAAGTGCAAATGCTGCTATTTTCTACACATTTAAGGATATTTAGCCACATTTGCAGGATCCGATCTGAGAATATTTGTTGTAAGCGTTTCCAGAATTGGTAATGTCGAATATGCCAATTTTGTCTGGTATGAAAGAGTTGCATGTTTAATCACTACAATTGATCGGAAGCAAGATTGTGAGGAAAGGTTCGAAATGACACAGCCAATTTATACAATCGAATAGTAC
>NW_020170702.1:11015-12552 GCF_000524195.1 Echinococcus granulosus | reverse complement strand
TGATTCAGGCAGCCTGTAGTGTTTAAGCGATTTCTAACTTAATAGCATCGAAAATTCCGATAGAAGGGCTGGACATGAGTAGGTGATTTGGCAGTACAATGCACTTTGATGTGCGTATTCTGCACGACTTTGGTCTGAGGGCGCTACCCTTGTTGTACGGCTTGAAGGTGATCAAAACTAAGTGTCGAATGTTAGATGAATGACTGAAGCTGGATGTAGCCTATTTCCTTATGAAAACTAGCCACTCCGACGTGAACTCTCTTAATGAGCACTATGAGAAACTCAAGAATCAGAATGAGGTCCGTATATTGAGTTTTCCAATCAATTCAATCGGCAATATCCTAATAGTAACTTTTTCCTGAATATACTGTCAGTTCTTGATAGGGCCTCGAAGAAGTTTGAACGGATTGCGCACTACCTGTAAATCACTCACGCTCCAACGCATTTCATTTGTAATTTGGAGGTGATAGACATTTTTTATGAGGGAGGGGGAGTAGGAGCGTTTAAAGGCGCTGAAGTATCGCATGATGCCCTGGCGCGGTTCTCAACGCACAAACCGGGCAGACACCCTGTGGGTACTCTTCTTCCACTTAAATCTATTTAAGTAGCTATAATTGCTTATGTGTGCGTCCATCGTCCTTCCTGCTTGCTAGAGCACAAGGTATTTTTTTAGCAAGGGTGCCTATGAAATTAAACCTTACAATTGTGATCTTTGCTGTTATAATTTTAATAAAAACCATCTGGTCCAAATTGGGCGACATAAATTTGCTTGAAGGAAGTTCCAGTTGGACTGCTTCAATGTCAGGTACTGCTCTCCTCCAAATGATTCATATGCAAGGATTGTTACATTAAGACATGTACTTTTTCCCTAGACAGTTTCTCGTAGAGATTAGGAAATTCCCGTAATGTGTCGTGTCTGTAAGTAAATTGAATTGGTAACTTTATCAAAGCAATGTGCTTCCATCAATTTAAGAGGTGTGAGCGCAACTGCATTGAACGCGAGGACGTGCTTTGTGGAGCCAGAGACCGGTGTTGTCAAACCCATTGATTAGCCAGTGACGTCTGCAGAGATGAAAAGCGACCTTCTGTGCAGTGAGTACATTATTGTTATCCGACACCTCTCAAGTCAACATTAACTTCAATTTCCAAAGATCACGATAAACACGAACAAGATTTTATTCCCTAATGTTGGTATTATTAAAACCATTAATAATGAAATTGTTGCATTCAGTCGACGTTGTCTTCACAACTGGTTGTAGCCCATTCCAAATTGTTCAAATATGTTGCGAAGGTGAACTCCCACGTGTCAGTATTCTAGTCAAGATTATTCTTCCGGGTCCCTACCATGGTCAATAACTGCGGTTTCTCGCAATAGCGAGAATGTAGCACTGAGCGTAGTTATCTAACTTATTAGCTGTTTAAAGAAATCCGTACCTGTCGCAACTTGTTGAGTGGATCAAGTGTCCTTGAGTGTGTGGCACTTACCACTTTCCTATTCTGAAGCCTCTTTTTACAAAATGTCGTTTAAGTCTGATGA
>NW_020170702.1:6854-10915 GCF_000524195.1 Echinococcus granulosus | reverse complement strand
CTGTGATTCGGGCTTGTGCATTTCGCAAACAATTAGCAGACGTTGAACTTAAGCTCCTTGGCCATCTGACTGCAAGTTTTCTGTTTGTCTGTGTGTAATTTCTAAGTCAAAGTCAGCAAATATAGCAAATCCGGTCATCCATGGGGATTGTTGCGCCGCTTAGTTCATTGTTCTGTCTTTATCGTGGGCTTAAATCATTTAGGATTTTTCACTGTGGTCTATGAGTTCTTATGGTCAGCAATAAAGGCTCCTTAACGTATTAGCAACATGATGGGCCTTAATGATGGTGCAAAACGATGTAATCCCACTTTACTTGATCTTGGCTTGTATTTACTTGGCAAAATTGCGGCTATCGTTACTGTACTGACCATAGCAGTCGATTCTCCGCTTAAATACCCTGTCTTAAGTGCTGGTAAATTGAATTCCCCGTCCAATCAGTACAAGCCCTCAAACATCTTGTGCAACACTGCATATATCTTTGACGCTCTCGCCGTGGAGGTGTCAACTCGATCCATATATATTCCCTTTTATGTCATCTTTGCAAATCTCAATTTGTCAAATATCGGCTGCTTTGCATACATCAAGCTTTGATGGGCAATAAAATAGCAATGAGCTTGAGCAGCTAAAAAAATGAGAAGCAAAGCACTGTCAAGCCAAAAACAGCTTCCGTTGTTAGCAGAGGCCCCAGTTTTCTATTTGGGCACACATGAGTAGTGCATGAGTGCGCTTAATTTTGGCTGATAAACTGAAAATCAAAGTGAATTCGACAAACCATATTCTTCAACTAACAGCTTTTCGACTGCAATATGCGGCAGATCAAATAGCAATAATCGGCATAACGCTTTAACTCATCCATAACCCATTCTCACAGCATCCGACCCTCAGTAGAATCTGGATGGCTTTGCTCATTTGCAAAAAATGCGCGTGGACTGAAAGATCCTGCGAATCAAATACTTGTAGTGTTATTAGGCCCCAGGTCAGTACCATTCGTATTGTTTACGATATCCGACTAAAATCGTTGGACCGATGTTGTAAATGAAGCGGAATTAGACGCGACTAAAACAGATAAATTGTTATTAATCCTTTGTTCGTGGTAAATGGTTAAATGTCCCAGAGTCTCTGCCACACCTTTGTGAATGAAGATTACCAATACTAAAATCGACCTGGAAGACTGATTTTAAGCCTTCCTTGTAACTTAAGACTATGGTTCGCTAAATTGAAAATGTAATATATGTCTGAAGTTGCAGGTTAATGCAACATTGTTGTGAAGTGGCGTTAGGGGAGAGGTGAAGTGCTTCTACGATTAGTACCGCAAATTATAATCGTCGTGTTTGTTATGACAGTAAAGAAATCAAACTGAAAATGGACTCTTTAGCTGGAATCATCGGAGGTTTCCTCAAGTCGACTTGAAAGGGGCTTATGTTTGGAGCAGAACAACCTCGCATGAACAAGTCAACTTGACACGATTAAGCACGAATGCAGTCAACTGACTGTCCTGACAACACAGTTCGACTGCGACTACCAGCTGTTGATTGTCCAATCGGATGCGTTCCATGAGCAAATGTTCACTCTAGGCCAGTGACTTTAGAGCTGTCACAGCCCCTTTTTCTATCTGTGATCAAGGGATCGTAATTACATCTATTTAAGATTCGGTTGGTATAACCGAGAGACAAAAGACGACATCGATGTTTAACGAGTTTCCTTTCGTCTCAGCCCCTGACTCTGGCACTGCCTCTGATTCATGCAACGAGAAGGACAGTCAAAGGGACGGAAAGTGGAAATCCTTTTCTACCGACAATCCCTTAAGATTAAGGCTAAAGAAGTCGGTGAGCGAAGAGAATGAAATAATACGTAAGTTATTATTCCACCTTTTCCATCTTTCATCTTTCTTCAGTTCGCCTTTCTCTTATTCTCTATTCCTTACTTTAATTTCCATAACTAGGCTATGCGCAGGGTAGGTCATACGAAACTGGAAATCGCGCTTGTGTACACTGTGCTTAATTTGCTCTATGCAACTTGTGATTTGTCTACCCTTGTACAGATTTTATTCACTGAATCCCTCGCAATCCAAATTTCCCTACTGGCTATGAGATTTTTGCAATATTTAACTATAGCTTTACTCTCCCTCACATTCTTTTTTATTTTAAGCTAACGATGC
Organism: Echinococcus granulosus; assembly: GCF_000524195.1. Lineage (NCBI taxonomy): Eukaryota > Metazoa > Platyhelminthes > Cestoda > Cyclophyllidea > Taeniidae > Echinococcus > Echinococcus granulosus. Next base: position 8,757 of record NW_020170702.1, on the reverse strand, counting down.
CCAACTCGTTTCGTCTGAAGCAGCTGGTGTTGATTGGGATTCAATGAGCTCCACCTCCACAACTGTCTCTGCGTTTACATCTGCATTCACTGCCGACTCTAAAAGTGTATCTTCCTCAACCCCGACCACCTCACGCAGGTGTGCTAACCAAAAGGACAGGTTGGCCGAGGTTGATCCTATGAATCGGCGAAAATTGGCAAAATGTGGCATCCTTAAAATGCGTAAGTAAATGCCACTTCCCTCTATTACCCTAACAAGCGATTTTTAATGTTTACACTGTACTGCACTCGCGTTGACTTTCCTGCTCTTTCAATTTGCTTTTTTGCGGTCAACATAACATTTAAAATATTTGCACATACTCTAGTTAGGCATACGTCCAAAGCTACACTGAACACGAAATACTCCATTTTCGTTAGAACAACCGCAGGGTCAAACCCTTAATTTTACTTGGCTAGATCACAGTAAACAATCACTTCACTAATTCAATTCCTTTTGTACTGCTGCTATCCCAAATGAATTTGCCTGCTACATGGCCTGACTGTATTTGCGGTGTCATGGTTAGACCGATTTTGAAGCTGGTGCATAATATGAAGCCTAGAATTCCATGCGTCCTGATAAGGAAGTAAGAAAACGAGGTGGTTTCTAATCTTCATCTTTATTTCTCTTAGTGATCAACATTTGTCTTAGAGAGTTCCAATTTACCGGTCGGGGATGAGATAGAATGGCCAGCTAAACAACGAACATGTAAAGAAAAACCGAAAGGCACAAAGCTAAATGTTCTGTTAGCTTTCCAAACAAAAAGTTGGTAAAAGTGTAAAAGAGCTTTGCACCTATCATTCTTTTTGACAGATAGAGATGGAGTAAATGATTAATGATTATTTTACCAAGTAAATTAATGCAGAAAGTCTTATAATGTTTTTGTTTATAGCATAAACTTCCTAAAACTAGCTGCCTTTCCAAATTCAGCCTTTTTACTAGATATGCGGATTGTATGCATTATTTATTTGCATTGGTTATCATGGCTTTTCTTCAGATGGTCGATTTAGCACTGCATTCGGACCCTAGGGTCAAGCTAATTCATTGACGTGTCCGTTACTCACCATGTTAACAGCTATTCTCCTATTTTGGGCTAGTTCGAACCATTGAGATCAATGGATTATAGGCGGGCAAATGGATGGATGAAGAGAAGGCAGACAGGTTGGTAGGCAGTACCCTAAGTTCTGCCAATTTATCAATCCACTTAAAGCAAACTAATTTATTATATGCTACTCAAATAAAAGTGAGTAGCAGCGAGTGCAAAGATGACCTTGCCATTCCGTGTTTTGTACAACACACTTTTAAAGGAACACAATGTGCTATGATTTAGGCCCTTTGCAGAGCGCGCTTGAAGTAATTTGCTAACAGAATGTAATCCACATTTAAAAACGGCATTTGCGAATTTGATTTATTTGGTCGTAGTCCAAACATGTCAATGTTACCAAATTAAAGTACATGTTGAAAGATATCCCTACTCCTGTTTCTGAAAAGACTCCTAAATTTTAAATTGATTTCTTTATAAGTGTAATCATTTGCCAGTTACACAAGATGCATTTTGGCCAAAATTTTGTAACATTGGAATTATTTTAATGAAATAGGTAATTAAATTCTTGATCATTTTTTCGTAAGTCAAAAATTTCTCCCTCGAGAACAAAAGATCATTGATACTAAACGTTTTTCATCCTGTCCGCCTATCGTTAGGTACCACTGTGATGGTTGCAGAATGTTAGTGTTTATAATTTGCCAGGGATGATGGTTGCTTGTTTGAAGCCATTCAACATTAGTGCCTACTGTACAGTGAGCGGTATTACTAGCGTTGTTCTGTTTGTTTGGTAAAATGGACACACTGACATCAGGGTTTGGAATG
>NW_020170702.1:5558-6754 GCF_000524195.1 Echinococcus granulosus | reverse complement strand
GATAATGTGATGCAGCTAGGCACCTAGTGTGTTGATCGATAGCACTCCATTCAAAGTAGAACACATTTGCAGCCACATGGTGAAACGGATGTATTAAGACAGGGTGCTAGTCTCACAATTCAGATGGTTAGTAGCAATGAGAGCAGAAGAGGGGAAGAGGATGAAGGAGAAGATGCAGAAGGATCGAAGGTAGACGCCAAGGAGAAGGAGGAACAGAATGATGTGCTAAAGAAAACATGAATTAAGATGCTAAGTGAGTGGTATGGAGCAGAGATATGTAGCACTTTGTGTGAACATTCGTGTATCATGCTACTCAAATAAAATTAAATGGCAGAGAGTGCAAAAATGACCTTGTCACTCCATGTTTTTTAGAACACACTTTTTAAAAGAACTTAATGTGCTATGATATAGGGCCTTTGCAGAGCGTGCTTATGGTAATTTGCTAACAGAATGTGATCCACATTTAAAAACGACATTTGCTAATTTGATTCATTTGGTCGTAGTTCAAACACGTCAATGCTACCGAATAAAAGTAGATGTAGAGAATTAATTACTGCTACAGTGTTAATAAACATGTGCAATTTGATTCTATTCGGCAATGAGGATAGTACCAACTTACCCAAGCCTCGTGCTTCGCTAAAGGCTGAAAAATATTCTTTTAATGCTTTTTCACAGATTGCACCAGCCAAATTGATAACTAAGGGTGTGGTGAGTCGAGAACAGGCAAAAGCAGCCATGCGACTGACCAATTATCCTGGGCGGACATGCCTTCCCTCAAATAGATTTAGACAATGAGATCTTTGTGGCTTGATGTATAAGTATACCTTAGGATATTATTGGTTAATATAACATTTCAATGGCACTACCTCCCTTATTGCTTACTGTGAGTTGAAAGTCAAAGATATTGTTCAACACCTAAAGTGCCACCAAAACTTTGCACTCGCTACCTAAATGCTTGTTTTCATAGGAATTACATTCATATTCAGTTTTCTTCAGCAGGTAGTAATCCGTTTTCGCAGCATCTCCGTGAACGCTGACAATTTAGAAATGAGAGGTTAATAGGAGTTGATGGTGAAAGTCAAACAATGTACTTAACCTTGAGAAAAATTCAAGATAACAGGCAAATTTTGTTCACATTTCTCTTGCACTCTCATTAGTTGCAAAGTGATTGCAGAGGTGTTTTGGTTTAAATGACT
>NW_020170702.1:3503-5458 GCF_000524195.1 Echinococcus granulosus | reverse complement strand
GTCAATTCTTGCATTTATATCCATCGGTTTTAAGTTCTCTCCGCATTCAATCACTCTTTTAATTACCGGGATCTAGCTTTACACTTATAGGGTTAATATAGAGGAATGAAATGTGTTCTTCAAGACATTGATTGCAACAAATAAACTCCTCGGACATATTTATCAGGTCGCAAACGACAGACGGAGATGGAGGTTTTAAAAAGCCGTGATTGGATTTGTAGGTAGAATTAGTGATGAAACGAAATGAGTGATGAACGCAAGAGTGATATTCATTAGCAAAAATTTCATTAAATTCTCTCTCAGGTAGTGAATATTGGCCTAAGAAAGTCACTGCTGTTGAAGACGGTGTTGATGATAAGGATGAGTGAGAAGCGAGAATATTGAAAAGCTTGGTTTGCAACTCTGGCTCAATCATTCACATTTGATTTGACTGGTGTTTGGGAATCTTCTTTTGTAGATAGCGACTTCAGCGCACTACTTATACTCCTATTGTGCTTGTCACGATTAGGGAATAAATGCTAATAAAGTGCAAGTAAAAATAAAAAGTCACTAAATTTCGTGTTTGAATGGACTTTTGTCGGAATTGCAAGCTCGATCCCAATGGTTTAAATCTCATTTTGCTTTAATCTGGAAGCAGGAGTTAGGTGCAAATCATATTTAAAATCATGTATTATTACGTACTAAAACAAAATTCCAAAATGAATATTTGTAAAAACTCTTAATTTGTTTTCTTTTCTATTGCTACGTTTCCGTAAGGATGGATCAATTGGTGGGTTTAAAGGTGTTCAACTGAGCACAGCAGATTGTACAGAAGTGGATGGAGATGTTTGAAAAAGAATTAGTGTTGTAGTTGATTGCACTCATCGGACTTGGGTAGCGATAAGAGAGCTGCTATAAACCGTCTTTTAGGTGGAATTTTATTTTAAAATGGAGCTCTGTTTAAGATTCTCATGCCACGCCTACGGAGAAGTCGCTTTTCAGTGAAATCAACGATTGTGCCATGAGTAGCCTACGAGCAGTTCGCATGACTGACGTCAAGCAATGTAAATTTAGAATGTAAATTGAACAGCTATTAAGGTCGAGGTTTTTTCTACCTTTTTTGTATAATTAGTATGAATTCATGTGCATGGCTTGGAGCAACATTTACGCAGCTCACATCGTCCACTTTGAGGGGTTAAATAAATCACGGCAGAATAATTGGTTTACTACTATTGATGCTTAACGTTTATTTGAGTAACGCACACTAAATTTGGAGGAGATACTCTAAAGTTGCCTCTAAATTGAAAAAAAATGGGCTTATCGTTTGTATTTTACAGTTCCTTTAATGCACTTAATAAAGAGGCATGGTGCCATCCGCGGACTTTGTAGTTGTTTTGACGTCGTCGAGGTTGAGCACACACGCATTGCCTACAATTCTAATAACACACTAGCTACGAAGCTTCCCTTGCCCTGGATCATCATATTGGGTTTTTAAGGCTAATTTGTGCCATTGTTTGTTTAGTCATTCAAAGGTGAAGACAACAAAGAGCAAAATGCGCCTATTCAGCTTTATTTCATAAAAATTCAGATTCTACCCTGTTCTGCAGAGAAATGTGAATTTCGAGCGCAGAGCATTACTTATGATCTCAAGACGCTTGTCACAATAACGAAATAGATGTTAAAATAAAACCAACGAAATGGTTTACAACCTAGTTGATGTATTGAAGAGATTCAGAAGAGGAATCATCGATTAGTATTTCTTTCCAAAAATTGCATCTTCGGTTTCCACGACTTGAAATACCTAAGAATGAATTTTATTTATCTTCATGAGTCCTCACGTACTCAAACAAAATTAAAGAACTATATTAGCAAATTTCTGGCGTTTATTAGGCTACTATTTCCGTGTTATAGTAAATTTGGGATCTCGACAATTAACTACTGCTTCAGTGTTAATAAACATGTGTAATTTGATTCTA
>NW_020170702.1:1729-3403 GCF_000524195.1 Echinococcus granulosus | reverse complement strand
AATTTTATGTAGTCGTTTTACTGAGTGAAGAAATCTTTGTTCACTTAATGTGAAAAAGGTTTTTATACATAAACGTCAGAGGTGCTCCCTACTTTAACCGTGGATTGTGGCATTGCTTTTAAATACTGACGTGAGTTTTCTGTCTACTAGTTTCTTTCTCTTTCGCCCCCTGCCTACTGAAATGATTGTAATAGTTTTCTGTCAAAAGTTTTAGTTTTTATCGATTTCTCAGTTAAAACGGGAAAGTTTATTGCCTCCACGACAATTTGGACTGCAATATGATTCAGCCCTGCTTTCCCAATGGCAATGGGAGCGTCGCATTCATGAATTGCACCAGAACTGAATACGCTCCCCGCTTGTTTGCTTCAATGGAAAGCTCATTGTAGCAGTGAGCACACATCTACTTTTTTACTGTTCCAGCACCTTACTATTGATTAAAAGATGATTTTATTCAAAATTCTAGAAATTCTTACTTTATCGGCAGAGGATATGGAGTAATTTTATCACCATTACTCGCATGTTCTTAGCGGAATATTTATGAGTTAAATAGGTAGACAACATCGGCAACAAATTTTGTGCTCAATTTTGATTATTAGAAACGGAAATATAGTGATGAAATAAGGTGTACCCACTTACATGCAGTTCTAAATATATTTTGCAAACGCTTGTAAAATAATTTAACTTTCCGATAGGAGATAAATGCAATTTTGGAAGAAGCATATACAAATTTAAATTTGCTCTCTCATTATTACTTATTTATTTAGCTGGTCTATCCTCACCTCAAATTAGTTGCACATTGTTGATGCCATTGCTGTTGTAACATCGCTTTCAACAACTCTGTGCTACTCCAAGCACCATTCACTCACTCACTCGTACACACGTTCACTAACAATCTCTCTAGCTTGCACTTCGACTCCCACCTAAGATCTTGGTGAATGGTAGATGATTCCTTCGAGATGCCTACGTAGGTTATCTGCGTTATTATTAGTTTTTGGTTCATTTACATATCATTAATTAGCACATCAGTATGTCACTATGTCTTATTTTTCATCAGTGCAAGAACTTGCCCAAGTATAGTGGTGTACTTTCATGCACCTATTAAAAACTATACCTTAAACAACTCTTGTGCATTAATGTGTTTACGCTTTCCAATTTTTTACTTACGTTTATTTAAAATGGTCATGTCTATAAGTGTTTGTATTTGAGTGTGTCTTCATGCACAGCTAATACAAATTTTACTTCTAAATTATGCTGAAAATATGAGTAACATGGATATAAATGTGATTACATTTTTAGTGTATGAGCCGATTGATGTAGAGTGTTGAGTGGCTGATGCAATGTCGGCACCTACGAGCAGACTGGGTTAGAGTCTAAACTGTTGCCACATCCTTCTTCCTTAAACTCGGGTCAATGAGAGGGTGCCTGATGCAGTTTTGGTCGTTATGATTGGCTGATGCCCACCCATTGGTGATGCAAACTTTGTCAGTACTGGCGAGGGAAAAGTGAAGCTTAAATGGAATTGGTGATATTGGCTTTGCGACTTGTGTTGCGTGTAACTGACGAGGCAATGAGGTTGTTGTTGTTATGGCTTCTTAGGTAGGATCAGGCAAGTCTGCAAAGAAGGCGTCAAGGGCGAAGGTGCCGAGGATGGACAAGGCAAAGAAGAGGAGAAGG
>NW_020170702.1:0-1629 GCF_000524195.1 Echinococcus granulosus | reverse complement strand
CATTACATAGAGACCTTCAGCGCAGTTTATTTCCAGATGCTATGGTAGGTAAAAGCCGACGTCTGCTGTCCTTGCCACCGCCCCCTCCATCACCACTAGCCCTGATGTTGAGGCGACCACCTCTGGCTCCTACTTGGAAATCCTCTTCTCCCGCTTGCACTCCCTCCTCTACTGCTAATATAAGTCGTCTACTTTCCTCTGCCTTTACCTCCTTCTCTGTTTCCGCCTCCCCTACTGACTCTTCCTCTGATTATTCCTCTAATCCATATCCACTGTTGTAACTACCAACAAAACAATCATCTTCCTGTTTTTTAAAGTCCATCACCTTTCTTTGGACGACTCCTTCCGGTCGCACTCTATCACAATCAACACTCCCATCCACGAAGTCCGTCGGCAACAGTGGTATCTCCACTAATGTTACACCAGCTATCAACCACATATGCTGCGACAGAGTAGATGGATGTAAATGTGAATGTGGATGTGCAGGCGGATAAGGAGGAGGAGGAGGAGGACATGAGAGTCGGTGTGATGATTGCAGAGCCAGAGGAACAGGTTCACACATTCTCTTGCCAAAAATTTCCTCATGAGTGACTCCCTTTGATCAAACACGCAAATGGTCTCATGACTGAGTAAGTGTTACTGTGCCAGGCTCTAGTATTTTCAGCCGGAGGGTAATCTGACCAAGCCGCAATGTCGAGAGCAATTTAATGATGCTGACGACATTGAGTTGGCAAATGAGGAATCAGAATGTGACCTGTCTGATTATCTGGCTGAGAGTTGGTGGTCGAATATGGATGAGCAGAGGAAGAGGTGGCAGTTATCACCACCCTCCCAGTTGTGCTACACATCTATTAGCATTACATTTTCACCTTAACAACAGTGCCACCGCTGTTGTCACGCCAATTATCAACCGCTTATGCTGCAACGGAGGAGGTAGATGTGAATGTGAATGCCGATGTGTAGGCAAACAAGGGGGATGTGGATATGAATATCGGAGTGATGATAGCAAAGCTGGAGGAGCAGAGCCGCACATTCTCATGTTCAAAACTCCCTGGTAAATGACTCCCTTTGAGCAACCATGTGAATGTTCTCTCGGCTGAGAAAGTGTTCCTGTGCAAAGCTCTGGTATTTTCATCTCTACACGTAGAAACAAGCCAGCCAGTCAGTCAGTCATTCCGTCGGTCTGTCAGTCGGTAAGCTAGCTGACCAGTTAGAGGAAGAGAGGAAAAATGAGTCAATGATAGAGTAAAAGAGAATAGATGGCAGGATTCAAAAATGAATACCTAAATAAACGTCTGGAATGAAGGAGTTGTTGATGTTACGCCTACTGTTGCTACTATGAGGTGTAGCTAGTCAACGCTTGCAGAATGGGCGTGTGGATAGATAGATGAGTGAGGGAATGGAGGATGTGAAGAGAGTAGACACAGTTGTGTAGAGACGTAGATCATGCGGTGGGTGGGTGGGTGATGCGGAAAAGGAAACCAGTGCTTGTCTTGACACTTCAGCTTAAGCTTCATTTACTGCACATCTCTTCTCCTAGCCGCTAATCCACAACCCTCGACTCTCCCACCTCTTTCAGTAAGTTTGCACTCTTCCCTTTTGCTTTTCCACTGTTCTAATGCTTTTCTT
>NW_020170703.1:15612-21062 GCF_000524195.1 Echinococcus granulosus | reverse complement strand
CGCACATTCCACTGCACTTTTCGACGCCGCCTCAATGATCATGCCTTTTAAGCTGAGAAGACCTAATGGAAAGAGCCATTTCTCCAGTGATACCAACACTTGTATTAGTGTGGCTACACACAAGTAATGGTGCTGATACTGTGTTTTTGTTCTACGGTGTTACCTTTGACTAGACATCAGGCATTCAATCATTTGGCCAAACACTTTTTCTGTTAAACACCCGCGACTTTGTTGGGCAACATTAAAACGTGATCGCATTATGAACAGTGGCATTTTAACGTGGTCATGCAACTACCTGTTGAGCGAGATAACCGTGCGAATTATTTTCATTGCACAGGACCTGCATTGACCCCCACTACCGGTGGTAAGATACTAGTTCATGCTTTAACAAGTATCGTTATATCAGATAGGATTAATAACTTCAACTTTTGATTATCCATACCAGCTTCCACTACATCCTCGGGTAAGTGCGCATCCCACTGCATTTTTACTGAGTAGCTTGAATGGAAGAGCCATCACTCCAGTGTTCTTTACACTACTTCACTGTATACCAGTAGTGGTGCTGATGCTGTGATTCGTTCCTTCGCGTTAGCTTTGACTCGACATTAAGCAATTCAGCATTCGCCTATACGCTCTTTCTCATAAACACCCTCAATTTCGCTGAGCAACTTTAAAACCTGATTGCATTATGAGCAGTGGCATTTGGACTTGATCATTCAACTGTCTGTTGAGCGAGATAACCATGCGAATTGTTTTCATTGCACAGGACCTGCAACGATCCCCACTACCGGTGGTAAGATACTAGTCCATGCTTTAACACGTGTCGCTTTATCAGCCCCAAAAGCATGAGGCCTCACGTATCCACATGCTACACACAACTATTTTCCTGCAATACGACGCCTAATTTTACCAACTCTTATCTGACCATCTTCCTATATTTGGCAGCATTCTCGTCACACACCACTGGTTGTCGCATTGAATCTCGCCTCATGTGCTTCTCCCCTCAGCCCTTATACTTTAACATTTGACCACTTACCTTTTGTTGGCAGCGTCGGTTGCATTTGGTGTCACCTCGCACAATTTCCTTTCGCAGCTTTGTTTGCGATAGTGGTGATGCTGATGAATTGGAGAAGCAGACAGCTTCATGAATGGATGTGCTGAATGCAGGAGGTTGCACGGAAACAAACGCCACCTTCTTTATTCTTCATTAGCCCTGCCAATTTCCCTGCCCACCAACATATCACACTGCATAGCTTGATATTTTAAACACTCATACGCTCGACCGCATACAAACGATGTTGCGATGAATAAAGAATGCGTGCTCTTTTGCTTTATTTACAATTGCCTAGCACTTACCCTCCATTTCACAGAAGGCATTAGTTGAGAGTTGTTTCCTCACGTGCAAAGACGATGGCAACAGCACTGGAGTGTTTGGACCACAAATACACAGTGGGTGTTGCACGTGAGAGGAGGACGACGTGGTGCAGTGGTTGGGTGTGGAGCGCCTTCAAGCGTGGCAAGTGCGAGTGAAATCTGCCAGCTCACCCTTGTTTGATCCATCAAAACAGAGGTATATGTAGGCGTCCTTGTTTTATTTTGTAGTGGGTAGTGGGCGGATGCTGAACCAAAACAACGGATTGAGTGCAGTGGATTTGACTGTGTTGATGTGGCTTTTATTGTTGGATGAAAGCGTGGGAACCTATTTATTCTTGACCCAAGTGGCGGGGAGTGAATTAGTGTCGCGAGCATTCAATCGAATGTGTAGCTAAGGTCTTCGTGTAGAGAGAAGCATCCCGGCTACAAGACAAATATCTACCGCTAGTTTCGTCGCAAGCACCCGCTACAGAATTGTTTGCAAGGGCATTTTTGCATTGTTGTGGCATTTTATTACAAAGATACATCCTTCCTTTTATTTATTGGGGTTTGCTGATAATCAAAGCGAATACCTGATGAGATATCCGCAAGAGTCATGCCAATGGTTGCGGGGCTTGAGATTGGTGACAATGGAGCAAATGATTTACAATCAGCGATGAAGAGAAAATTTCTACGAAGTCTTGCCGAATAGGATTGTGCCATAAAGATGTTGCAGCGAATATGCGATCGTGATGTCCCACTGTCGACGTGAAGAGAGAAATGCAATGACTGCACCTGCGTATTTTCGTGGTCGACAATTCAAAGCTGGTTAGTTGGCCATGTTCATGCTTCGCCAGCCACCAACTAAGGATTGATGCTAAAATTCGACTAAATCACTGGGGTTTCTCACAACTACCTCTAATGTGCGAAAGCTAGTTGGTTTTGTGCTAAAGAATGCAACTTGTCTTCTGTAAATCATTTGAAGTTATCAAAATCATACTATCATCATTTTGCAGATTTTGGCTCAGTTTGCACTCCGTAGTTTTGCTCGAGCGTAGACCCCTGGGGTTAAACGTATAATCGCGACATATTTGCTCCCTTTTTTAACTTTGCTCCTAATGCTTCCTGTGATCTTTCTTCTATTTCGAACACACTCTGGAATGGATGATGTTGAAAAATGCGTTTTGTGCGCTCATGAGCTGATTTCGTTTTGATTAGTAAATTGAGTACTTTCAAATATAGCCTATTTTGGGGGTATTCTGGCTTTTATTCATTCCTTATCCTTTCTCCCGCTTTATTCAATGCCAAGCGATAAAAGACAGCCTTGTTGATGAGTAGGAAAATCGTTTTTGTTTCTTTTTCCTTTATTTTATTTTAAGTGGTAGTCTCTATTCAAAGGGAAATTGTCCCAAAATTCGAGTCACTGAGTACACGTAGTTAACACGTCTGTATGGATACCTGCGACAGCTCCTAAACTATGTCACCGCAATAGTGCCCTTGGAAATGCAACGCAATGTCTGCACAGCCTGATTTTAAAGGGGCAAGTACTTGGTTGTTCCGTGTGAATAAGTAAAAATGGGCAGCCAATTCTGCCATTATGTGGCAAAAAGACATTTTCAGTTTTTTCACGACTGAGTCACCTATTTGACTGCTTGGCTGGAAAGTTAAGCCTCCATTCAAAAGATATGTGAAACTAAATGAGTACGAACCTGCAGAAGTCGCATTCGTAGATTTTTATTTTGACAAAACTACTAACTTTACAATGCTGCTCCTCAAAATTGCACTTCATGTTTCCGAGTGGCATTTTGCTGTTGAAGTTAAGGATTATTTAGTGGGCCAAATTCAGTGGAAATTCAGTTTTAATCTAGCACATTTATTTATTTTAAAACTCACCTTACTTTAGGTTGTCGTTAATGAATTCTATGCAAAGGAAATTGCCCAAATTGCTTGCCGAATTTCCTATAAGACATTCCTTCAAATGCATCTTTATATAGTGGTTTCTACTTAATACAGGCAGTGGGCGTGTAGCAACTATATTCAGTGACGGTTTGTATAAACAAACTCTGGGATGAGACGGACCAAATTAATTTTTCCATTGCCTGCTTTAAAAGGTATTGGATTACGAACCATTCTGACTTCGTAAGTCACCATTAAGTCCACGTAAACAAATCAACAGCAGTCGAGTACCAACAAATCACTGACATAAAGAGATGATTTCGTTGACTGGATTGCTTGAATAGAGATGTGATGGATCACAAAATGTTAGGGACTATTTGAACCCTGTAGGTTCTCATTTATTCTGTGCGTGATTGAGTAGATCTGCATTTTCTTTCCTCCTTTGGGTGGTAATTGTTAAGCGGTCCTTCCGCCGTTCTGGTCAAATGGCATAATCGCGGTCGTATTCAAGCCTCGCTTTGATTGGTTGTTTCCTACGCTACAAACTCATTCGTGATTGCCGATTTAATCGCCTTATTGGCTGATTCTTGGTCAATCAGAGAGACCGTTAATGTCAATTTTACCGCCTAGTAATTCTGTCATGTTAGTATGGCTCCCTTGGCAGTATAGTCGGTGAATGCTGCAAGCTCTAGAAGGTGCATTCGAAGCACAAAATTTAGCCCTATTTCTCTTTATTTAATGCAACACAGTCTACTTTTATAAATGACTTTGGAAGCAGGTAAAATGCCCTCTAAAAATGTCGGAAATTGCAAATCTAATTCAGGAAGTCAATTTTCATTTCCTTTGCGTGTGGCGCAGCTCATCACGCAACAGAGAGAATTCTTGGTAATAAAGGCATAGCTAGTTATCCCTTTTTTCCCTTAACTCTCCGTCATTTACCTTCCGTTTGGAACTGTGGAAAACAAGCTATTTTGTAGAAGACATGTGCTAGCCTGTGGCAACTTGCATAGACGATAGTTTTCTCATCTTGGTGGATAAGTAATCTCAGCTTTCCGTTGGAAGGAAAGAAAGATTCCCATTCAAGTAATGGTGCGATCCATCAGTTTACTCGTTTAATGAGCCTTTTCAAACCCAAGGCCGAGCCAGCACGTAGTGGAGGTTGGCTATTTGATTAGATGCCATTTATAGGCATTTCTTAATTTAAACCATAATTCTCCGTGCACCATGATGGCCTAGATGGAGTTGGAGTTTGAGATACTGCTGTTGAAACACTCCACCACTTATCCATGTGGTGCATTAGTGAGAGAAGCCTAGTGAACACAGAAGTGGCGATAATTTGCCATCTTACTTTCAAATACGCGGTTCTCCAATGCTCTGTCGATTGCATGTTTTTGTGTCATTCAAAAATATGTGAGCAGCCGTTCAGGTACGCATGCAAAATAATGCATTCGGGCCGAGTTGGCAGAGTTTCGATAAAGCCAAATGTGTGAAAAACAATGCTGTCCTCTTTACTGCGCAGGCCAACCATCTCCACTACAACGGACAAACGCATCACGGCGATAGAATGTTTAAAGTGATGGGACTGATAATTCTACGCTTAAGCATCACCTTCACCATTTTGAGCTCCATGAGATGCTCAAAATTAGTTCTGTTAAACTGTTCAGTTAAAAATGAGTAGATGTTCGTGAATTTTAAAAGGTTATCAAACACACATTAGGCGGAGATTTTTTAGACTAGGACATAGTTTTCAGGGGATATAGGTAAGGGTGGTGAATTGATAGTGATCCATTTGAGGCAAATTTACCTGAAGGAAGTGACGGAATTCCGCCCCCACTTTGGTGTAGATGACGAAGCAAACCTTGTCTCATCTAATTCAAGACTGAATAAAGCCAAGACTTCCTCATCTTCTCAAGTAGACATGTGTCTCTTTCTTAGGCCATCATGGACAACGGTCCGACACGCAAGCAAAGCATCTACGATGAGCCCATTTTAAATAAGCGGCCTATCAGAGCGTTTAGTGCGGCGATAGACAAAAGCCTGTGGGACATTATCAACCACAACCCAATGTATCGGTGAGTCCTGGTATGCTTTAACTGCTGTTTAATGACCTGTTATGCCTTTTTTACTGGAGAAAGTGCATTGGCAATGCTTCAAGTCGATCAGCGTGTGGTGCATAACCCGATTTATATCGGTCACCCTGG
>NW_020170703.1:13411-15512 GCF_000524195.1 Echinococcus granulosus | reverse complement strand
TTTGGTTCTGAGTAGCGATTTGAATATTTTGAAATGGATATTCTATGTGGTATTTGTTAGAGGTCGTTGTTGTTGTATTTGTTTTGTGTTTTATTCTTTCGATCCTGCTTTCCCTCATTTCGTTGTATCCTTTATGATTATGCTACTTGTTCATAGCTAAAATTAACTTGTTGTTGTTCCGCCACAGGTTATGCTAACTGTGGTTGTACCTCCTCGTTTCTGGCACAAAGGTTATTTCGGTTTGAGGCTGCAAAAGTGCGTATGGCTATCTTAGTCTGAATTGAACTGTATGCCGTTCTTCACTATTTTAAGGTGAAGACTGGGCAGATTAGGAGCACTTGGTGACGGTCAGTGCCTTATGGTAGTCGACTGACCCTGGAGATTGCAAAGTTGGGATTTCATTTTTCGAAGTGCTCATTGAGAATTCAGGTAGCAGCTTTTGGTAGTATTTGTTGAAGTTTGCATTGTTGGAATCATGAGTTTTGTGATTTGCTAATGCAAATATGCAGTCTCATTTTACAAATACTTTGGTCATGATGTCCCTCAATTTTGGTTTTCAAATTGGCAATTTCTCAAAAATTGCTCAACAGTTGGTTGTTGCCGACTGACTTCACATTGCTGGCGGATTCGTTCAATTTACTCAAACTATTCCGCAACCAGTAGACATAAATCATTTTTCGGGTGTGATGCTGGCACGTATTCATTTTTACTTAGCTACTTATAGTAATTGATCCCAGATCTTCCTTCCACCGTGGGAGTTTATTGATGCGGGTCAGCTGAAGGTAACGACTCAGGACACGATCACCAGTTTGCATGGTTTCCCAGGAACCAGCTGAACGAATATCGCTGACACCAAAATATTGGTAAATGTGGGTTTTCCATCAACCAATCATTCACGTTGGAATAGCGTATGCGGCTCAATGGCCACAGAAAACTACCACCACAATGGCAACTAGTCAAGCAGTGTTTACGATTTCCCAGTCCACAATAAGCAGTAAGTGGAAAGAAGACAATATCACTGGAAAAACGCGAATGATTGATTCGTTCGAAGTGGTGGTTCGGCAAGTTCGTTCTGCATCAAATCATGATAGGCTTTATGGCATTCAAGCAGCTTGATGATAGAGTTCATTTTGCTTCAGGAAACCACGAAGGTCATGAAAGCTATGCAAACGGCTCCCTACTGCATTTGCAAAAGCTAATATGCTGCAAAGTTGTTTCTATTTTCCTAACTTTTCCAAGCACCCAAAATGCATTTCTGGTAAATTATTTGTCCGTCAACTCACTTATGTCTGAGTAACTGCCAGATACGAGTCAAAAGTTGGAAAAATGTAATGCCCTTCCCAACTCAAAGGCGCAAAATGGCCCTGTAAATAAACTTCTGCCCCACAGTAATTACTCAGTGTCAAAGAACTTACTAATTTATACGGTATTAATTATAATTGCTCCAGCGCAGTGACTTATTTCGCACAAATTTAATGGGGGCAAAATATTTTTTCAATGCCTCTGTGTTTCATGATGATGTGAATTGATATCCGAGGTTGGTTGCAGCCATCGGTTATGCGTCATACTGGAGAGTTGATGTATATCAAGATGCACGATGAGATCCATAAAAGAAGAAGGAAATTGCACACACAACTGCAGCAGTGGCTGTAGTTTACCAAAACTCTGTTAGACAAATTGAACAGATTCCTTTGATTGCGCGATAAAGGGTACTTCGTGGTACACACACTGTGCCTCTTTGCATGGCGATCTGCTCACGAATCACATTGTGGATACACGCAGAGATCGAGTGCTCTGTGGAGCACCGAAAACAGATGTATAAGGCAGGCTTATCGCTTT
Source organism: Echinococcus granulosus (assembly GCF_000524195.1). Classification (NCBI taxonomy): domain Eukaryota; kingdom Metazoa; phylum Platyhelminthes; class Cestoda; order Cyclophyllidea; family Taeniidae; genus Echinococcus; species Echinococcus granulosus. The sequence continues at coordinate 13,673 of NW_020170703.1, read as the reverse complement.
CAGTCGAACCAGATGAGGCTTTGTGTAGGGAAGGCAAAATCGTCAAAGTGGTTTCAGGCCAAATGCTTCAAATTTGTCGGAAGTCAGGTATTCGGAGCGGTTTGTAATTTGCATGCTTCCGCTATACGATTACTGGTGTAGTGATGGCCGTTAATGTAAATGAGAACACATCTGCAAAATCCTTTACATTCCTGGGAAAATCAAATCATTAATTTGTTCCAAATTGAAAGAATAGATAATTGCTATAAAAATCAGATTGACT
>NW_020170703.1:11336-13311 GCF_000524195.1 Echinococcus granulosus | reverse complement strand
ATTATTTAACGCGTCATATGCTGGCATGGAGGAAAAAGCTGTGGAACAGAGTCCTATTTGAATGTACAGCTGAAGTAATGGCAGAAGAGACAATCAGAAGGCGTGAAATTGCGCAAACAATATCAGCATCGAATACGGAGACATGAATAAAACCTCTAACGTACGCGTGAATGGAAAGTTGTTTTATCTGATTTCGCCGCAACCCAAGCAGCGAGTAGGGAAAGTACTTGGATGGTTCACACATGCTCACATTGCATGGAATCGCTGGCCCAGTAGCACAGCGGCAACACTCAAGTTTTGAGCAAATCCGACATAGTTTGGAATAAACAGTGAGCAAACTTGGTTTTAAGTGTTCGAGGCCGTGGAAAGTACATATGTGCAGAAATCACACTCAGAATGGCTTGCGTTCAATCAGGAGTCTAAGTTGCATTTGAGTTCTAGTATTGACGTGGTGTTAGTAGCTCAGCAAACAAAGTATTTACTTAGTGAGACCGACTTATCATCTGATGCTGTGAAGTAAACACAACCCAGGTGTCCATTTGAGATCTGGCACGATGAAGTCTGACACAGCGCACATAATACCGAGTGATTCCACAATTCTTCCGTGATTGCCGAATCCGGACTGCCAGGGAAGTCTACTACAATGATCGTGATATTTCATGAAGTTGAAAATGCAAAGTGGGCAATGTTGTGACCCTTCATCTTGCTAGCATATCCGCAATACCACTGCCTTCAGACTAATAAGACGTGTCACTTGTTCACTTTTTCTTGTCACATACCTACTTCACATATTGTCCCCGGTTTCAGAAGCAAAGCACAGTCCATTGGGGTATACATAACGATGGCACATTCGCTCCTAAATAGAGATAGTGGAAACGCCGTCTGCAAGGTGATTGCATCTGAATGAGGAATACTTTGCGATTCATCTTCCTCACTCTGCTTTCCTTAGCTCTCAAGTGAATAAAGGGCTCTAGCATCATATTAACCAAAGTGACTACTTCATTGGCTGTATTTCTTATGAAGAGTATTTGCAAATTCGTTATTTTGAGACGGGCGTCCATCTTGTAAAACTGCTGAATATTTTCTGCCAACTTGATCCACTCACCTTGCTCTGGATTATGATAAGCACAATTCGGCACAAATAATGCTGAAGAAATGAGTGAGCCTCCACCTTATAATTGTAGTGCCTCCTTTTTTGATGCGTCGCATAGGGTGATGTTAGCACTTCCTAATATTCCATGTAGTGGTTTCCTCTAGCGACGGGTGGATTGGGTTTGTTAGTGTTCGCTTAATCACATGGATATCGTGCATTCCCTATTACCACTTTAAACACCTCCTGAAAAGACAAACTGACGGTGGTCAAGCTGACACCACAACACCGACGAATGAGCACATGGGTACTGAGTTTCTTACAAAGCCCATTTCAGGTACACACTTCACCGACTCCAGAATAGCATTCAAAAGCGCACAACTGTTAGTGAATAATTTCAAATGCACTTCGTCACTAGGGCATGCCAAGTCCATCCCATCTGCGCATCTCCAAGGTGGAACTCAAAAATCTCACTCTCGTTATATTTCCACGATTCATACTTGCCAGGACAGTAATCTCTGCGTGGTCACATCGCACCTCCGCATTTCAGATGCTGAGCTCAAGTGCCCAATTAAATCCATGGTCATAAATGGACAGGTTTTATAATTTCCGAAAAAGACGCGAACTTTTGGTTGGAGTGCAGCAATCTACAACATATTGTGTAATTGTCAACCTGTAAGTGAGAGGTTCGAATGGAGACTGCCCATCCGACCTTCTGAGCCTTGACTGCAAGGATCTGTTCTGGCACGAAGCAGGCAATCAGGCGCTGGTTGCCACCTGGCATAAGTTACCGTTTATTCGGAGGCGAAACGTTCCCAGCTTTATCATTACTTGACAGCAGGTATAACCGAGGTGCTTTGCTCTACACGAAGACCGCAGCCACAA
>NW_020170703.1:10216-11236 GCF_000524195.1 Echinococcus granulosus | reverse complement strand
CATAGAAGCCTGTAGTTCTGCATCCAAGTTGCCAGTCATTCCAAACGTCCACGATAAGTCTGCCTTCATATTGACAGTGGCTTTAAACAAGAATTCAGCCATTTATATTCGTGACAACGCAGGACATTATGTCAGGTACCGACCAAACACTGCTTCCATTTAAGCTGCAAGGAAGCCTTCAGTGTCCAACAAACCGACTGTTTATGATGGAATTTTTCTTCGGAAACACTCCAGCTTATAGTTGATTGAATTTCGTCTTGCTGCAAATGCGTTCCTTCAATGATTAGTCTGTCACCTCCGGCACTTTTACAAATTTAGGAAAAGACTGTGCAGCAATTGGAATAACGGGGACACTTGGAAGGATTTGGGGAATATTCTGAGTGGATAGGACAAAAGCGTGCCTCGGCGGCATTAATCCACGAACGAATGTCAGTTGCACTCACACCATCTTCTGACCCTGAAGGAGCTTCAGGTGCCTTCCTTCTGCTTGTGGAGTGAAAAGGGCGAGCAAAACATGCTTTAACATTGATATGCCAGAACAAACCACTACTAATGAGGTAATCTCTTATTGGAGCACATGCTCCAATTTTACTAACCTGTACTCTGTTAAGAACACTAAGAACCGAGGAAGATGCATTTGACAGGCATCGATTGCTAAGCACTGCTTATCTTACTGATGAATCACGAGCAACCCAAACGAGTCTCTCATCGGTTAATGGACATATTCAATGGAAGAGCGTCGGAAAATGCGAGTAGCGTGCAAATATGGGCTAGAGAATTGTAAGCTAGGCAGCCAGTCCACCCCTTTATGACCCTAGCTCAGCAAACATATATCACAAGGTAATATAGAGATACAGCTTGTGTACAAGGCAATCAATGAACCGCCACTTCAGGTTTGCTGACTACACCTGCCCAAACTCATCTCTACTTGCATGAGTACAGCGCCAAGCGAACAATGGCCTTTCGGTCTTTCACTCCTCCTTGCCCCGATATTGCCTCAGCTTAGCTCATTTCATGCAA
>NW_020170703.1:4239-10116 GCF_000524195.1 Echinococcus granulosus | reverse complement strand
TATTGTGGCTAAGGTCTTCGCTTTTTCCTATCTCACGATGTGCATAAAGCACACTTTCTGTCCCCTCCCTCCAAATCATCCGGGTGCCACCTCCTCTACCCCTTTAACATCCCCTACTTCACTGACGATTATCGAGTTCTACCGTTCACAACACAAACCCCTACCTCTGCATCTATTCCGAGTTACATTTCCAAGGGATGGTTTGCGAGGTCGCTGTTGTGTTGTGGGGTGATTTATGCTGAGAATGCTTATGCCTGTTGGCACCTATTGAAGTGCCCTGCATGCCTTTGCCACCGTGACATCCCAGTGTCGATGTGAAGACAGGAGTGCAATGACCACGTTGCTCACTGAATGTTTTACCTCCGCATTTTCGTGATCAACATTGTAATGCAGCTGAGGCGGATGTGGTGACGTTGCCTGCGATACTGAAGAAGGGGAATTTAGGCATCACCGTTGAAATAGTAGGAGTTGGTAGGACTTTTTAATGGTACCTCTAACATAGCAACATCAAGTGTTATAACGATGAAGAGGGCTCAGGCGCGCGTTCATTTCCACTTTACCAGCATGTGCTGATATCTAGTGGAATTTGCATTGTGACCAACCTGGTACAGGTACGGGGAATACTTAGCAAATACAATCTGGAATTGGTGTTTGAAATACCACCGGACCTAGATGAGGGCGAGGAGTAGGTGGGTAAAGGTCTGCCCCAACCTTCGAGTTGGTGGCCTGGCTCTGCTAGGCAATGCACTGTCTCAGAGAACCTGTGGTCAGAAGATGTAGCAAAAAGGGAAACTAGCTTGAGGAGATGGTTGTCTTACTGGACGAGGTAAATATTCGACCACCCAGTGACATCCTCAGGAGAGATTACAGCTTTGTCCTCTGGAGGGTTATGACCAATGACAATTGTACTGCCGCCCTCCCTTTACTTCGCCTTAATCCATCTCATTCATTGGGTCTGCGTCGGTTCCCATGCAAAAGCTGCCATTTATGTGAAGTAAATGAATGATTTAAATGAGGAACTTTTGTGAATTATGTAAGTAAATTTGACAAGTCGTGTAAATTGTACCCCAATATAGGCATGCCCTATTTGTCGTGCAAGCAACTCATCGTCTTGTGCAAATACCCATTAAAGCATCAACTGAGGTGGGTGAGATCGGAGTCTGTCGTGCATAAACCCACCACAGATATTCTCTGCTGCACAACTGCAAAATGGTGCCAAGGATACCTACGAATGGCTTTCGTTTTACATTCAAGTTCCCACTGTTCCAAGTTAAGTAGTTTACCCGCATTTATTGCATTTATTTCCTTATTTTGATTTCATTTAATTGTCCCATTTAGTATCCTCAATTTGCTGCTTAATTCAAGTAAAGGAATTGAGATGCTGTTCACTGTTGAAATAAATCATGACCTTCTTGCAGTGCAATGTCAAATTTTGTAAGTTTTATTGTTGCTCAGCTGTTAATTTGCGCTCCGCATGAAATTAGTCATGTTCGGAGTACCGGGTGAATTTGCAGAAAATCAAAGTCCTGTGAAGAAGCACTTGCAATAGCATATTAATAATCATGACATGTCAGTGGGTAGAATGACAAACTGCAGGTACTGAGGTATCTGCGCATTCAAACACGCACTTAAACAAAACAGTGAATCGCTACATACATCCACTTCTTCTCAGCTTCTGCCATGGCGATGCTCTTGACCAACTTTCAGCGGTGGCCATCGGGACTTAGTCACTCCTAGTTATTGAATGTTCTTGTATGTGAGAAGGTATTTGATAAGGGCGTCATCGATTCGTCCCAGCAATCTCACCATGCACACAATTGCTTTCAATTCATGAACGACTTTGGGGAATGACAATGCAATGCACTCAAACAGCTGGTGAAGAGGTGAAGTTACAGGACGAAGCATCCTGCATGCGATTGGCCTATGAGAAGAGACACTTACAAACGGCAAAAAGTGAAGCATTCTGAGGGAGCTGATGTATTGCGCCCACACCTCCTGTGCATGATTGTCAGTTCACTGTCGTGCTGCCTTCCACTCATCAACCCATCTAATTTGTGTTCCACTCAGTTTATACTGGCCTGGAGCTTATGCTGATGCTTCACATAACCAACATCATTAGATGGGTGTCACGGGCAGCTTCATGATGCAATCCACCCAAACTAGTCCTAGTCCGCTGTCAACTCGGCTGTTGTTGTCCTTCTTGACAGGTGCGCGATTGGGTGAACGAAGATATATTGCAAAAGTAGCTCCCATTTAGCCTTGCCCACTCCACTCGGTCGCAATCCAAATGGTTTGTAGCATTCACACAATCGAGTGTTTACCACACTTGCGGAATCACTTTGCTGAGAATTTTATCGTCATTTACTTCTCTTGATGCTGTAATTATGGGCATTACACAGATGAAAGTAATAGACGAATTGCTGAATAAAATTGGGCACAGCAAGTAATGGCACAGTCACGGCAATTCTCGTCATGATCAGAGGAGATGGTGGATCCCATTCGCATGACGTCTTTTAACCAAGGTTGCTGCAGAAAGCATTCGATATCCAGTGCATGGCAGAAGTGGAAGACATGGGCTAGTATTTTACTACATCCCTATAATAAATTGGAAATCTGTGGAATTCACATTGCGGAGGATTCCATCTCCACCATCGCCAACATTCTACCTAGTCGATTTTGAGTAACAATAATTTGTTGTGAGCTGGAGTGTGTGAATGCGCTGATTTGTTCACTGACGTAAATGATTGCGCAAGCGTATCCTCATGCACAATGATGATCAAATTGTGCCAAATGTCATAACTCATTCTGAATGCGTAAAACGTCTTCCAACCAGCCCAGTACAACCACTGGTCATTGGCCCGTGTCTTGATAGATCCCATGCAGAAGAGTTGGGGTGACCAGGCAGAGTCTGCACACCTGTACTCGATATAATAATGTGGATCATTTATGGCTTGTCCAAGTGTAGCATCCACACTGCAACAAGCACGCTGCAATTCGAGAACCAGGGAACGACTCACTTCCTCTCCTACTGTGACCTCAATTCGTTGAGGTGACGCCCATAGCGCTGAGACGAGATGACACGATGTCGCTCTTTACTTTAATCTTCTGCGCCATTCCTTCTCAACTACTGAGTCTCAGTGATGCTTTGTGTGGTTGTCGACTTCTTTTGTGTGTGTTCATTCATTTATGCCAAACCGTCTACTCGAGTCGTGAATTGAATCTAACCTGAGTGTGTCAATTATTACAAGAAAGGGACATGAGATAAAGATGCTGCTATTATTGCTCCACTCAGTGGAGAAAACCTCTTGCCAATTCACAGCTTGTAGCATGTGTAAGGCCCCACAATTGGGTGACAGCCTAAAAGATAGAAATTGTAAATAATGAAGTGGAACTGAACCTGAGAAAGAGATAACCAAATGTGCACGCCAGTGACTGTTAGCATGACACCTGCCAATCAGTAAAGGAACGTTATATGCTGTCACAAGAGAGAACAAGAGGACCTTCGGTTGCACACGCCTGACTGCCCGGTCTGCACACACAGTGGGTGAGAAGGAGTAAGCATAGAGCTGAGAGTGTAGTTGCACCAGATTACCCCTCTGCAGTTAATTGTCGTGTGGGTGTATTCGACACAAAGTTGCACAACTTACCTTACCACCATGACGTGGGTGAATGCACAGTAAATTTTATTTATTGAAGCACGTGCCATCGAAAAAGTTTGAGTTGAAACGAATGCAAAGCAGACTGATATATCTTGAGGCTAACTCTACTTGCATTATGAAACAGAGCATCCACAGCTTAATCAGGGTGGGCAGTGTCTTACTCCAGAAGGGGAATGAAGTGTGTCCACACATCGTCGATAGAAATTCAACGCCAAATTCGCTCCAATGTCTCAGGCAGTTGCAATCCTCACAATGCATGTTTTGGCTCTACTTTGCGAGCACTTCCTTTTCCAACGCATTCCTGCGTTTTATTATATTTTCCCACATCAACACTTTCCTGTAGTAAGGCATATGGTGACGCCTGCAAAGAAGATACTTACACAGCTAAAGTAATCGGCGGGGATCATCAGCTTGACTGGGACCAAATGTCAATTCAAGCAAGGTGTCGTCAGAGAAGTAGTGAAAGGGGCTCTTGGCAAAGCGCGCCTTATCAAATGCAAGAATTAGTGGAACAAAGTGACATTTTGTGGAAGAAAAGTGGGAATGGAGAGGTAGAATAGCACCGGAAGATGAGGTAACGGCAGTGATTCCCAGCAAAACACCTGCTCATGAACAATGAAGGGTGCTCTGCGCATCTAGAGCTGAGAATGAGGGAGCTCGTATCTTCAACTGTACGACTGTTTGGTCTCTATGCACAACAGATGCCGTGAGATTATTCCTAAGCTGATGGTGAAGTTACGCGAGCACACTCATCTAAATTGAAGTAATTGTGGGGGCATGTTCGGTGCAGAGATGTGCAACTGGTCACGCGACTGTGGTGCAGGCGAAAGCGCATTAACCTTCCCTTCGAAGGCACGTGCTACAGGAGAGGCTGAATTGCAGTGGTGGGGTGCGCGGCTGGTGTACCTCGAGGCTAGCCACATTCGCACTGTGAAACCCGTTTTTTCACCACTCACACAGATCGTGCAGTGCCTGACTTCAGCGAAAAAATGTGGTGCTCAAACATCAACTATGAAATCACAACGCCAAATTTGCATAAATCTTTAGAGCAGTCTGAGTTTGGGTAATAGATATGATCAAATGATGGAATACTGAACACCGTCTATTACGGATGTATGTACACATCGTATCACATGTTTGTAGAAGCATATGCTTCTCCACCACTGATTGCAGTGACCTGCATAAGGGGGTCCTTCTCACTGCTACCCATATTTGCTAAGGATTGCACTATGCCTGGCGGTTAATTCAATTCCAAGCCAAAAGCGGGAGAAAGAAATATGCATTATGTAATGCCTCATGACAGGGCAAATGATGACTCGCGAGTGCTGCTACAAATGCCGTAATACATTTCAGTAAGAAACCTCCTTAAACGAGACACGAGATTGATGAAGCAGTCTAGACTTAAAGCAAAGCGCCGTGACGGTAAAGGAGACACTGCAATCGCCAGGCTGAATTATTTGCCTCGTCATGCATGCAAGTGATTCCAGCATCCTTAGTTGGCAAAGTTTACTTTTCTCTGAACGAATTAACAAAATGCAAAAGCGTCCTCTTTTGCCAACGAATATTCTCACAATCATAATTCACAAATCGCACGACAAAACTTATTTCAGAAGTAGAATCATGCAATTTAATTGGCATTTTGACTGACGTAAATGATCATTTCCACCAGTACCACTAGAAGTTGCCTACGCATTTGCACATCACAGCCACACTCTCACAGACACTGTTCTAGCGATGGGGAAAATCAACAATACCACTCCTTTGGTGATGCTGCACACATTGCGATTTTTCCATCTAAACAGTGGACGCGTTCTCCAACTACTATGAGAGTGTTTTGCAAGAAAGCTGGTTCAAATGACCACTGTCGTTTAAGTGACTGCATCAGTCCCCCAGTAGCCGCAGTTTGAAGCAGTGCTGGAATGAATGATCAAATGAGATTAGAAGAATTGTGGAAACACTAGTGGCTCCAGGAGATGTTCGAGACCGCATCGCACATGCCAAATTCTCATCGGTTCTTAATGCTCCATGCTAAGGCCACTCATTCCTCAAACCACCTTCAATTTGCTTTTTGATCAAACGTGCACCCGTCCACCCGCCTTGCACATTTTCCGCTCTTGGTTCGCATCGTCACCTCAAGTCATGGCACTCAGTCCGTACTAACTCAGTTGGACATGTTCTCTTCCCATCACCATCAAGACGACTCATTCCCACAGTCAAA
>NW_020170703.1:2768-4139 GCF_000524195.1 Echinococcus granulosus | reverse complement strand
ATTTGCTTCTGAATCCCTTGGCTTTAGGCTGCGCTGGTTCTTAATGCGACAACAGAGATGCAGCTCACGATTGAGAATGGCACCTGCATAGTCAATGGCACAATTTGGGGCACTCCATGTCAGGATTACAACGGTACGTCGAATCCTCCTTATCCACGTGCATTTGAAGCACTGCTTTGATAATGTAAAATTGGCTAATTTAGAAAAGCCAAAGATTGTGTAGCAGGAACTTGGATGCATTTCAGTAATGTGGCTCAAACTTGGCTTTTTGAACACTCGATTGGCCAACTCAAACATGGTTGCCTGCTTTCAATAGCGGCGTTGATTTGCAAAGTCAGGTAGTCGTGTCAATGAAGCAAGACCAATAAATTAAGCCTTATCTAGAAGGAAGACGAAGCAGTACGAAGGAAAACCCTACAGGGTCCACTCAAATGGATCCAATAATTTGAATTTCATTCTCCTTCCTGCAGCTTGCCTTTTCTAATTTTAGGCACTGTTAACATCACTTTGAACGACGTGAACACCCAAAAAGTATTATGGACGTTTTTGACTTTCAATAGATCCATCTCCGTTGTAACAACGTTTTTTGTGCCATACTGCAACTTCTCACAACCTTCACCAGGTATCAAAGTGATTCTTCTTAAATGACTAATCCCGCTTCAACTTCCTTATGTCGTGGTGTTCTTGATGGCAGATGAAGTTGACCTGAGGACGTCGTTCCCGCTGTCACGATTTGTCAAAGGCCACCAGTTCTTCTCAGTTGATTTTGCAGTTGGCGGAGCAGAAAGCGACGGCGTGGTGAGTCGTTCCCCCGACCTCTGGCATTTGAGCCTTTCATCTAAGTTGTTTTAGCCTCATTCAAATAAGCCATACAAGGTCTAGCTGTGCTATAAATTTTACAAAGTGCCCATTTCAACAGATATTTTGCCACCTCATACGCCCATGCATGTCGTCAACAGGTTTTACTAGAACGGAATGAAGTGACGATTTGCGAGTGGGAGGGAGTGAAAGTTTACAGCAATAAAAGTACCATTTGCAGTGAGTAAAAATATTTTGGTCTTCACAACAATTGCGCATATCCTTATTTTACTTGAGGACATTTTTAGCTAATTTACGGCATGAATAGGCTATATACACCCATATTTACTTAGCACGTATCCTCCACTGAGCTCACAATCTCCATTCAAGTCAGTGGTCATTTTACTGTCGTTTGGGGCGCATTCGATAACTCAGTGCCTATTTCTCGTTTGTGTAGATGACTTGGTGAAAAACGAAACGTCTAACCTGCGAATTTTTCATGCAAATTTCACATTACTACCGAATGTCCAACAGGAAGTCCTTACGTGGAAAGCGGACAAAACCCGTCTGTCA
>NW_020170703.1:0-2668 GCF_000524195.1 Echinococcus granulosus | reverse complement strand
TAGTAGTAGTAGTAGTTGGCATTCCGCGGTAAATAAAGGCGTGTTACGAGCAAATGCAAGTAGAATGGCTTGATACACAGTGGTCAAGCGGAGGGGCGAAACAGTGCGAAGAAGTGCCCTAGTGCATATAAGAGCTCTTGTTTCAGACGTAGTCGTCTCAAGTGTGGGTCCCTCTGACCTTGTGCTTCCCTACCTTCAATGCACGTTTTGGCTCCCGTTTCGTTGCCCTATCCAGCAGATTTTACTTGACATGGTGTTTGGATGGAATCAAATGTTTGAATTTTAGCGGTGGATATTTACTGCATCTGCCCCAGTATGCCACAGACACAGAGTTGATAAAGTACACCAAGCTCATGCCAGCATTAAACGAGTGGGAGGTTCCTCCCACTTCATAGATGTGGCATCAGATGTGTGAGGGGCTCCAATCAAATTTACGATTTCAGTGTAAGGCATGTATAAATGCACAATATGTGCCGCCTGGGTCATAGGCGCGCACCATGTTGGCGATCATTGCGGTTCTACTCTGCGTGGCATGTTGCTCAGGTATGCGTTTCATTCGCCACTTGCTTCTCCCGATCCCCTTCCTTCTTCTCTCCACTGCTCTTCAGTGCATCCTCTTGATGATATAAAGGGTGTGTGACAAACACTTCTTCTTTGAAGGCGAAACAAGTCCACAGTTGTGGGGTTCTCGCGTTGTCGGCAAGCCGTCGGGGAAATCAGACACAATGAACTATCGTTACGGGGACCAATTCGTAAGTATATGTTTGCAGTGAAATACGTGTGTCGCATTTGAGGAATGTGTATGGAATTGTGATGGTTAAACGAAAGGTATTGTATGTCACATTGGGGAGGACGTTTCTATTACTAGCGAGGCAGGGTTGATGGAAACAAACAAGGATTAACATTGCGCTCCACCCAATTTTATGCTTTTCACTAATCAGCGAATGCTTGCTTCTGAATGCCTTGGCTTTAGGCTGCACTGGTTCTTAATGCGACAACAGAGATGCAGCTCACGATTGAAGACGGCCAATGCATGGTCAATGGCACAATTTGGGGCACTCCATGTCAGGATTACAACGGTATGTCGAATCCTCCTTATCCACGTGCATTTGAAGCACTGCTTTGATTATGTAAAATTGGCTAACTTAGAAAAGCCAAAGATTGTGTAGCAGGAACTTGGATTCATTTCAGTAATGTGGCTCAAACTTGGCTTGTTTGACCATTCGATTGGTCAACTCAAACATGGTTGCCTGCTTTCAATAGCAGCGTTGAGCTGCAAAGTCAGGTAGTCGTGTCAATGAAGCAAGACCAATGAATTAAGCCTTATCTAAAAGGTAGACGAAGCAGTACGAAGGAAAACCCTACAGAGTCCATTCAAATGGATCCAATAATTTGAATTCTATTTTCCTTCCTGCAGCTTGCCTTTTCTAATTTTAGGCACTGTTAACATCACTTTGAACGACGTGAACATGCAAAAAGTATTATGGACGTCTTTGATTTCCAATGGTTCCATCTCCATTGTAACAACGTTTTTTGTGCCATACTGCAACTTCTCACAACCTTCACCAGGTATCAAAACGATTGCCCATAAATGACTTAATTCACACCTCAATTACCTAATGTCGTGATGTTCTTGATGGCAGATGAAGTTGACCTGAAGTCGTCGTTCCCACTGTCACGATTTGTCCAAGGCCAGCAGTCCTTCCCAATTGATTTTGCAGTTGGCGGATCAAAAAGCAACGGCGGGGTAAGTCGTTTTTTTACACGAACTAAGCGGTTTGCTGCTCTTATCCAAGTTGCTTTAGCGTCCCTAAAATTAAGCGAAACCAAGTTAAGATATACAAAGTGGAGTTTTGCATAAATTTTAAAAATGACTCATTTTAACAGGCCTTTTGCCACATTGTACGCCTATGCATGTCGTTAACAGGTTTCACTAGACCGGAATGGGGTAACGATCTGCGAGTGGAGGGGAGTTAACTTAGTCCGTAATAGCAGTACCATTTGCGGTGAGTAAAAACACTTTAATCTTTGTAACAATTCTGCTTATTCTTGAGTTTGCTTAAGGACACATCCATATTTACTTAGCACATATCCTCCACTGAGCTCACGTTCTCCATTCAAGTCAGTGGTCATTTTACTGTCGTTTGGAGCACATTCGATAACCCAGTGCTCATTTCTCATTTGTGTAGATGACTTGGTGAAAAACGAAACGGCTAACCTGAGGATTTTTCATGCAAATTTCACATTACTACCGAATGTCCAACAGGAAGTACTTACGTGGAAAGGGGACAAAACCCGTCTGTCGGTGACCGTCGACTATACGCAAAGTGGTGAGTGCAAAGACAATTCTTTGCAATTGTGAACAATCCTTCACCACATATCTCAACTTGGCCTACCTTCACCATGATATTAATGTGTAGCATTACGGACGCTGTCTGGTTGCTTGCAAAAGCGGGCAATTTTGGTTGAATAGGAGGCAGTAAATCTGATGATATGCATTAAAGGGTGTGATTTCGACTTTAGGAATATCACCGGAAGTGGCCGAATGCGACAGTAAGTTGAAGTGAAACATGTCCTTTCCTCTGCACAAACTGTGGCGAAATAAGTCCTTTTTACTGTTAGTGGACCTACCTTCCACGTTTCCTTTTCCTGACCTCGGATGCACTTC
>NW_020170704.1:12314-20938 GCF_000524195.1 Echinococcus granulosus | reverse complement strand
GATCTTTGCGCTTGGTGCTCCTCAAAAAATGACAAAACTATGGATAAGGATAATGTTTACATTTTCTAGGTGCCTCCAACCCAATAATTTGGAAAAGCCCTTATTTTTTTACTTTAGTTTCTACTAAATTTACACATTTTTAATATTTTGATTTCGCAACTTACAGGTGACAATTGAAACAATGCCTCTGATTTGAGAGTCAAGGTAGCTGAAAATTGTGGCAATGGCGTACAGTGAAGGCGACTACAGCTCCACCGACGCGTCACTCGCCTCTCCCACATTTTGATTCCGTTCTTTGTCCGTAGAAGCACGCGGAATCCCATAAGCTAATGCAAAGGGAATTGTTATGTGTCAACTCAGAGGAAAATAGCCAAAATTGTAAAAATTAGATTTACAGATGCACAAGTTAGTGCTTGGGCTGGTACAGTGTCCACGTATACGAAAGAAGGGAGCGCAAACAATAACATCCCCATTTTCAGAAGATATATCTATCTCCTGACAGGAAAATATTCACTTGCATTTAATTTACATAACATCCAAGCATCATTGGAACTATCAAAGCTGCTCATAAGCAGTCAGCAAACCGAAGTTTAAGCAACAAGAAGTTTTCATTGCCAGAAACTCAACCCATTAACATGTCTCGGTGATATCAAGCCTGAGTTGGTACATTGATGGTTAACGTAAGTAATGCGTATTCAACTAAGCGTTCATCCTGGCAGAGCGCATATAAATACGAGGTTTATTTCGTCTAAAGAGCTTGAGGAAACGCAAATGATTCCTGACCTTCGTTTTCTTTCTATATTATTCGCAAAGTTAGCTCCATTCGGTGTTTACTTGCAACATATCGCACCCTGGAGTTGTATCTTGTCTGGCAAACATCATTCGAAATGAGTTAATTGACATTCCTGGTTAGAGTCATTCCTGTATGGTGTCATTTTGAGGACGCTTCGCAAGAAGCTGGGAAGGTCTTTTCGGTGTCCAAGGTAGTCGTCTATCCACACAAATAACACATTAGCATTTCATTATTGTCGCAGACAGTCTAAAAGGAAAATTGCTTGAATGCACTAGATCAGCAACATAGTATCTGGTGCTTGTGACTTTGGAAAGGTACGAGAAATAGTAGATTAGCGAGAAAGGTGGATAGGAATGAAGAAATGCTGGATCACGTGGGTACCTATTAGAAGCTGCAGCGAAAGTTTCTCCCTATGATTCGGTGCTCCCAATCGCCTGGATTTTGACTTGCGCATAGGTAGATTCTAGCTGATTAGCAAAGACAGGGCTTGATTTTTATTTGCTTATTTATACAGCCTTGATTACCCCTGGCCTGCATGTAAAAGTACAGATTTTGCAACCTTCTAGAATGTTAGACCTTGTAACAAATCCATCCACAATTCTACTTTATTGTCTGAAATTTCTCTTCAACGTCTCTTTTTAGTCCCCACAGCACCGTCAGCCTTCTGGAGACTCGGTTAGTCAGTAGAGGAGCCACAAGGCCTGTTTGTGCATGTGGTTCATTGCAGCCTCACTGATAAGACTTTCCTTATCTGTGAAGGGCACACAACACGGGGTTCTGCGGTTACCGTAATCGTTAGCTATGATCTCCACCCTGTTTTATTGGATAACATCGATACTGGAGAAGGTTGTTCCTAAGACAATGCCGATAGCAGGAACTGTTGGCACGGCTTCGTGTGGTGCACAAATGCCGATGCGTAATGTCGAATAATGGTAATCACCACGACTGTAGCAACCCTTTATATCAATTGCAGATGATCCTGTCTAACCTATCCACGATGCGCGCTACCTGCTAGAATTATTTCATACAGACAGGAGCTGCCAGTGTTTCATGCTTCGCCTCATTAACTAGCGACTGCTCCCTTGAAAGCGATGACGCACACTGAAGGCTCGGCTCACACCCGCCTGTAGGAGAGCGAAGTCGTGAGCAGTGTTGTCGTCTCCGTGCTGACGTGTTGGTGTCAGAAATACTGCGGTGCAGTAGTCGCAACATATCGACTCATGCCTAATAGGCCTATTTAATGCGGCAGGAACGCATTGCCAGAGTGTGGTCACACTCTCTAGGCTGAAGTGGGTGACCTGAAATAGAACCTAGGAAATGGTCATGTCTATTTCCGATCCATACTTATTAGTCTCGATCTAGTTCTATTAGTCTGTCTATCGCAGTTTCCATGGAGGGCAGGTCAAGGAACGACAGAACTAATCTGATTAGGTGAGGTGGAATTGGATTAGTGCAGAGGAGAGTAGAATTGATGACTACGTTTTGATATTAGTGACACCGGCTAGGGGACTGACAGCAAGTCTCTGATAGTGCTATGGAGTGAGGAGGATCAAGACGGAATCAGTCGCCATGAGGCTAATGAATGGCTCCAGCAATAGAGCCAGGAGGTGGTAATGCTGTGAAAATCTCTATTGGTTTAATTTTATGCGATCGTAATTTTCATTAGGCATGAAGGACATTATATGCATTAACTACGTCTCTATTCTCCTCCGTACCTCACTGTGAATTCACTAGCTTTGCAAACCAATGCAATAATAGGAGGCCGATCAATATCTGTCATCTTGTGCTGATGCTGCGGATGGCTATCTCTGCTAGGCGAATAATTGCAAATGCAAAACTACATGTGAGGTGATACTACACATATTTGGAATGTCCTTCACACTATGATGTTACGTGTAAATTCGATTATAACGCTTCACTCTTGATCTTTGCGCTTGGTGCTCCTCAAAAAATGACAAAACTATGGATAAGGATAATGTTTACATTTTCTAGGTGCCTCCAACCCAATAATTTGGAAAAGCCCTTATTTTTTTACTTTAGTTTCTACTAAATTTACACATTTTTAATATTTTGATTTCGCAACTTACAGGTGACAATTGAAACAATGCCTCTGATTTGAGAGTCAAGGTAGCTGAAAATTGTGGCAATGGCGTACAGTGAAGGCGACTACAGCTCCACCGACGCGTCACTCGCCTCTCCCACATTTTGATTCCGTTCTTTGTCCGTAGAAGCACGCGGAATCCCATAAGCTAATGCAAAGGGAATTGTTATGTGTCAACTCAGAGGAAAATAGCCAAAATTGTAAAAATTAGATTTACAGATGCACAAGTTAGTGCTTGGGCTGGTACAGTGTCCACGTATACGAAAGAAGGGAGCGCAAACAATAACATCCCCATTTTCAGAAGATATATCTATCTCCTGACAGGAAAATATTCACTTGCATTTAATTTACATAACATCCAAGCATCATTGGAACTATCAAAGCTGCTCATAAGCAGTCAGCAAACCGAAGTTTAAGCAACAAGAAGTTTTCATTGCCAGAAACTCAACCCATTAACATGTCTCGGTGATATCAAGCCTGAGTTGGTACATTGATGGTTAACGTAAGTAATGCGTATTCAACTAAGCGTTCATCCTGGCAGAGCGCATATAAATACGAGGTTTATTTCGTCTAAAGAGCTTGAGGAAACGCAAATGATTCCTGACCTTCGTTTTCTTTCTATATTATTCGCAAAGTTAGCTCCATTCGGTGTTTACTTGCAACATATCGCACCCTGGAGTTGTATCTTGTCTGGCAAACATCATTCGAAATGAGTTAATTGACATTCCTGGTTAGAGTCATTCCTGTATGGTGTCATTTTGAGGACGCTTCGCAAGAAGCTGGGAAGGTCTTTTCGGTGTCCAAGGTAGTCGTCTATCCACACAAATAACACATTAGCATTTCATTATTGTCGCAGACAGTCTAAAAGGAAAATTGCTTGAATGCACTAGATCAGCAACATAGTATCTGGTGCTTGTGACTTTGGAAAGGTACGAGAAATAGTAGATTAGCGAGAAAGGTGGATAGGAATGAAGAAATGCTGGATCACGTGGGTACCTATTAGAAGCTGCAGCGAAAGTTTCTCCCTATGATTCGGTGCTCCCAATCGCCTGGATTTTGACTTGCGCATAGGTAGATTCTAGCTGATTAGCAAAGACAGGGCTTGATTTTTATTTGCTTATTTATACAGCCTTGATTACCCCTGGCCTGCATGTAAAAGTACAGATTTTGCAACCTTCTAGAATGTTAGACCTTGTAACAAATCCATCCACAATTCTACTTTATTGTCTGAAATTTCTCTTCAACGTCTCTTTTTAGTCCCCACAGCACCGTCAGCCTTCTGGAGACTCGGTTAGTCAGTAGAGGAGCCACAAGGCCTGTTTGTGCATGTGGTTCATTGCAGCCTCACTGATAAGACTTTCCTTATCTGTGAAGGGCACACAACACGGGGTTCTGCGGTTACCGTAATCGTTAGCTATGATCTCCACCCTGTTTTATTGGATAACATCGATACTGGAGAAGGTTGTTCCTAAGACAATGCCGATAGCAGGAACTGTTGGCACGGCTTCGTGTGGTGCACAAATGCCGATGCGTAATGTCGAATAATGGTAATCACCACGACTGTAGCAACCCTTTATATCAATTGCAGATGATCCTGTCTAACCTATCCACGATGCGCGCTACCTGCTAGAATTATTTCATACAGACAGGAGCTGCCAGTGTTTCATGCTTCGCCTCATTAACTAGCGACTGCTCCCTTGAAAGCGATGACGCACACTGAAGGCTCGGCTCACACCCGCCTGTAGGAGAGCGAAGTCGTGAGCAGTGTTGTCGTCTCCGTGCTGACGTGTTGGTGTCAGAAATACTGCGGTGCAGTAGTCGCAACATATCGACTCATGCCTAATAGGCCTATTTAATGCGGCAGGAACGCATTGCCAGAGTGTGGTCACACTCTCTAGGCTGAAGTGGGTGACCTGAAATAGAACCTAGGAAATGGTCATGTCTATTTCCGATCCATACTTATTAGTCTCGATCTAGTTCTATTAGTCTGTCTATCGCAGTTTCCATGGAGGGCAGGTCAAGGAACGACAGAACTAATCTGATTAGGTGAGGTGGAATTGGATTAGTGCAGAGGAGAGTAGAATTGATGACTACGTTTTGATATTAGTGACACCGGCTAGGGGACTGACAGCAAGTCTCTGATAGTGCTATGGAGTGAGGAGGATCAAGACGGAATCAGTCGCCATGAGGCTAATGAATGGCTCCAGCAATAGAGCCAGGAGGTGGTAATGCTGTGAAAATCTCTATTGGTTTAATTTTATGCGATCGTAATTTTCATTAGGCATGAAGGACATTATATGCATTAACTACGTCTCTATTCTCCTCCGTACCTCACTGTGAATTCACTAGCTTTGCAAACCAATGCAATAATAGGAGGCCGATCAATATCTGTCATCTTGTGCTGATGCTGCGGATGGCTATCTCTGCTAGGCGAATAATTGCAAATGCAAAACTACATGTGAGGTGATACTACACATATTTGGAATGTCCTTCACACTATGATGTTACGTGTAAATTCGATTATAACGCTTCACTCTTCTTTAAAACACATGCACCACATGAGCTTGAATGCGCCTCAACCATTCTCGTTCTCTTCTTCTCTCTACCTTCATCTCTCCTTCTTCCGCTTCCGCCTCCACGTTTACCTCCGCCCTCGCCTCCAACTCCACCTCTCTCCATTCTTCTTCTCGTTCTCACCTCTATTCTTCTTTGCCTTAAGCTCAACCACATTCGTCTTCTACTGCCCCTTCTCCTTCTCATTTTTTCTTCTCCTCCTGCTTCATATGTCTACCCCGGTTCTTGTTTGTTTTCGCCTTCATGGTCTCACTCTTACTTCCACCCACATTCACCCTTGTCTCCGTTCCTTCCTCCACCACCTTCCCATCCCGCACACCTAGTCTACCATCACCTACAAACACGCACACGACAATTGAAAGTGTAGCATTATAGGTTGACAAATTATGTCATAGAGTACAAAGTGGGCGGGAGAGAGAGGTTATGTAACTGCTGTCACAGGGCCACGAGACGCCGATCGATTTGTTTACGTGGCAGGTTGGAATTCGCAGACCGTAGAGGCATTCACAATCTGTTGAACTTGACCATCCTGATGAGCGTTATCTTCGAGTTGACCGAGTCTACCTCAATCTCCCCTCCCCGCTTCATTTCAAACCCCGAACTACCTTTCTTTTTTGTTTGGATCACCCTTATTATTATCTACGTTGTTACCTGGATATACCTAAGAGATCGCTCGCCAGGTCCGCCTACTCTTCATCCTTCTCGACAGAGGGAGTCGACGTCAGACCCAGGAGAGCCTAACCCTTGGAGAGGTGAGTTATAAGCAATTGTGTGATTAATTAATTGCCTAAAGCGAAGAGTTGGTTGCTTAATTGTTGAAGTTGAAGTAAACTTTGAGTACTTGCACACAGGTAGTTGACAGGGACATGTTAATCGCATCACTGGAATAGGCTTATTGTAGCCTCAGTGTCCTCCACGTTGTCTCCAAACATCTTAGGTGATGAGCATGAAAAATGTGCATAGGAGTGTGATTGTCTAACTGAGCGGAGGGCGTGTAATTGTAGCACTAATTCATTTTCCGGTCAATGCAATGTGGAAGTGGCGTGCGTTTTCCATAGGCATTACAACAGTGTGTTTGATGAGGAGGCCAATAAATGGAAGTCTTGCTGTTGCTCTCTTCGTGTAGACGAGAAAGTGACGACGTTTGTCTTGCCGAGGGACGAAGCACATCTGGATGTGGTGTGCTGCGAAGAGGAGAGGCAGATAAATTAGATAGAGTGGGAGGAGCAGCTGGCGTTCTCCACTCCGATTAGGGTACTTCATAGGGGTGAGTGAGGATGTGCATTTGTCATCACTTGTGGAAAATATTTTGATGCCACTAAGTAGGATTGTTCTGCTATGATGAGATGACCACTTCACAGTGACTGGTACATGCAGCAGTGTGGGTGTGTGTTTATGCGTTTGGAGAGGATGGGTAAGTGTGACGCTTGCTGCGAATTGGCAGGATGTTGTTCAGTGCATGGCATAATTGTCAGTGCTGTGACAGGTAGAGCCTAAACAACAATTTAGGAAACATGAGGCTGCCATGGGCGAGGACAAGTAGACTGCTTTATGGGATGAGGTGGAAGGAGGAATGTGCTTGGCACTGTAGACACTAGGGACATTGGTTGTGCAGAAGCAGAGAAGGTAGATGAGGAGAAGGAGAAGCAGGAGGAGGAGAAGGAAGAGGAGAAGAAGCAGGAGAAAGAAGAGGAAGAGGAGGAGAATAATGTCCTGTTTTTTACCCAGAAGCAATTGATCAGTTCCGTAAGTGTGCCTTTTCCTTCTTTCTCTCCTTCTTTTGTCTCTTTGTCTGCATCCCCTCTGCCCACCTCGCATGTGGTATTTGGTGCCAATTATGAACCACCTACTGCATCCACTGAAACAAGGAAGTAGTGAGGGAAGAGATTTTCGTGCTTCATACTACCCGTATTGACTAGGATGATGTTGGTGTGGTGAGAGCAGTAGGTAGACTCGATGTACAGGACGTGCATTTACACACGTTGTAGTGGTGGCCCAATCAATTTCCCCTTTGCATCGCCTCCGCCCCATTCATGCCCATTCACCGGTGGTAAGGAATCGTGCAGTGGAGGAGACGGCCAAGTCTTCTCTCGTGATTGGGATGCCACCCTTTGGTAAGACCCAGTATTATTCCACCAATGCATGCTATTCTTACATTGCATGTTGTAAAACGTCAGTGTGAATTCAATGCCAAGGCGACTGGTGAATGTCCCACTGTACTTTTGTTCGTTGTAGTTTATCGACCACCTGGAGCGTTTCCCGTGCAAATCGTGGAATATTACGAAGGTAATTGTGTTTTACATTGTGCTTAACATGATGAGTTGAGAGGAGAGATGTGTAGTAGTGAGTGAGACAGTAAAATTGAAATAGAGTTGCTTGTGCCCTGTAGATGACTGGTCAGTTGGAGAGGAAGAAGGCACAGGTAGGCGTACAATTAAGATGCTCGAATATATGCATTGCATAGGTGTGTGTGTGTTTGTAGGTGATGGGAGACTGGGTGTGCGAGAAGGGAAGGCGGTGGTGGAAGGAACGGAGACGAGGGTGAATGTGGGTGGGAGTAAGAGTGAGACCGTGAAGGTGAAGACAAACAAGAACCGGAATGGAAATATGCAGGTGGAGGAGGAGGAGACTGGGGTGGTTAAGTTTGGGGGAAAGAAGAGTGAAGGCGAGAAGGAGAAAGAGAATGGAGAGGGTCTGGTGAATGCGGACGTGAAGAAGGAGGTAGAGGTGGAGTTGGAGGCGGGAGCGGAGGTAAAGGTGGAGGCGGAAGCGGAGAAAGGAAAGACGAAGGTGGAGAGAAGAAGAGTGCGAGAATGGTTGAGGCGAATTCAAGCTCGTGTAAAGAGCCGCCTTCGTCTGCCACGAATGCGTGCTTGTGTTTCAAAAACGACTGAAGCCATTTGATCGAATTTACATGTAGCATCATATTGTGAAGGACATTCCAAATGTGTGTAATGTCACCTTGCAAGTAGTTTTGCATTTGGAATCACCCGCCTAGCAGAGAAAGTTATTCACAGCAATGATATTGGAGCATCCGCACATGATGATAGAAATTGATTGGCCTTCTATTAATGCATTGGTTTGCATCACTGGTGAATTCACAGTAAAGCACGGCGGTGAATTGAGAGGCAGTAAATACAAATAATCCCCTTCCAC
>NW_020170704.1:6920-12214 GCF_000524195.1 Echinococcus granulosus | reverse complement strand
GTCGAGTCATACGATACCAACACATGTGGCAGAGTGGTTTCGTCTCAGACTCCCCTCAGGCTCACTATATTGTCGTGGTGGGGCTACGGCTTCTTCCTAATGACCATCTCCCTTTTGGTGACTTTTTTGGCCTCAAAAATCTTTGAGTAGCGCTTGATATGGTGCGCCATTCTTCTCCAATATTCAAGGATTAAAGAGGATATAATTGTTTCAGCGGCATTAACCGGTGACATTAAAAACTGAACGGTGGCAATTTAGTGAGAAGGTAGGTCAGAAGGTTGGTCTTGGGCCCCAGCATTCTCTAAAGTAGGATTCGTGGATGATCTGAGTGAATGGTCTAGAGAAGACTTGAAAGAATATAGCATGTGTTGGTTCACTAGAGCCACTGCCATTGGCAAGGAGTCGATGAGCAGCACTGTCGGTTGCGCTGCCTTGAGCGTGACCACTGTGTCAAACATACTTTGGACATGACTTTAGTGTTCTTTCAATTTCAACCGCATCTGTGAGTAAATTTTTAGTATCAAAAACAGATTTACAAAATAATGAGGTTTATTGCCTTGCTGGCGAATTCTGTGCATGACAAGCGCAATAAAACATGGTAACGAATTTATGGATGAGCCTGAAAAGGGGCATATTTGTGAGATGGCTGATGCTGTCCACGTGAAATTAGCTATTATTATGATTGCCGTTGAGCACAATTCCACATCGCTTAGTTGTGTATTAGCACTACTTTACAAAGATGATTTTGGAAAACAGCCGGTGACGATTTTGTAGGGATGTAGTGGTACTCTTCCTCCTCTAGTCTGGGACAAATAAGCTTGTGCAGACACTGCCCAAGAGGCTGAAAATGCTATTTCGGCTGCAAAATCTGCTATTGGGTTTGTTCAACTTGGCAAAAGCTGTATTCTTCCTAAGTTTGGCCTTCTTTCTGATTAAAGCTGCAACCCTAGAGGGTGTTTTCTACTCTCCTCATCGCAACCACTTTCGTTACGTCAAACACATATGTGATACTGTAACAAACCATGATGTTCAAATAGATTGTTTGTGTTTTAATGAATTATACTAATAAAAAAGGATTGTACATTACGGTGTTTGAGTAGATTTTGAGCTCACTCGATCAATGTGACGGAAGTGGTATCGTAATGGTATTTTCTATCAGACCATCAGACTGGCATTTACGAATATGAATTTGTCCCTTGGCAACCTTTGGTAGCGATTTACGGTAACTCTGGTACAGTTTACTAAATTAGTCTCTAATTTGACCTCATTGCACAAATAGATGGTGCTAAATTCTTTCAGTGCGAGGCTTTGAGTCTCACTCTGCAATACTAGCACCTATGCCTGTCCAACTATTAAACAGGATATTGTTTTTAACCTAATTTGGCACCTTATTCTTTTGTTAATGTGCTTCGAATCTCTTTAAACTATCACATGAAGAGCAATTAAAGAATCCATTTGGATGGAAATTGAATCTTTCCTTGAGGTTATTTTACATCATCTCATGAAAGCCGTCTTCACCATTTCGTACCTGAAAGCCAAAATTTGAATGCGAATGGAAATTTGGTACCGAAACTCCAATGAAATCGCTGCTACGCTATTATTAAAGGGTCTTTAATGAGCTATTATTATAGTGCATCATCAACTTTGAGGGGTGAATCGGCGATATCTCGCATTACTTACGTAATATGTAAACTCTCTGGTCTATCCTAAAGTTAAAGAGGCAATGGTTCCCACTGGCTTAATGGTACTGCTACAGTAAACAATCATTTAAATAATTTCTTTCCACAAGTATTTCCTTGAATAACCATTTTTCAATAATATGATCCCCATCATTTACAACTAGAGTTAGAGCTAGCTCCCATGACTTCCTGCAGGCGAAACCTAATGCATTTTTTATGTACACCTGTAGCATAATACAGTGCAAACAGAGCATTTCGTTTTTTAACGTGGAAAATAACCGACATTTTGGGGCAGAATACATTCATGTTAGGGCACTTTCAATTGGAAGAGAGGGAATTATGAGCAGACAACAAATTCTAGCGAAGGCAGCGTGAACTTTGACACTGTCGTTGGAAGTGATTCTGGACTGGGGCCCGCCAGGAAGATGATGCCGTTACTTAGGCCCTAATAAATGCCCTTTCCAAGTCTGTAAACCCAGAATATCGTTTGTGCTAGCATTTATTTGCTGATGCAAGTCTGCATTAAGTCACACCTGTTTTGCCCCTTTTCCTGATTAGCGAATAGAGGTGCAATCAGGTTGCTAGCACATTGAGCTCTTCCTTCCTTCATCATTGCCACTGCAAATCGTAGGAAGCACCGATCAGGAGTGGCGATTACAAGCGGCATCCGAATGGTTTGGTGGATAAGAGACTCAGATTTTGGTTTTTTGCTGACGCATTTGTGCTAACCGATTGAAAAGAGCATTCATTGAGCAGTAGTTGTGCTTTAGTAATCTTGCTGAGCAACCGATCAATCGATCAGTCGATCTATAAGACCCAAGGCCAGAATCTTATGCAAGGATGGAGAGAGCGCTGGATGAGTGAAAAGGCGCAAATCATGACCAATGGATTTTCGTTTCCAAGATGAATGGCTAATCTAAAGGACAGTAAGTTCTTAAACCTCCCCTGCTATTTCCTGTCTTATTTTCCTTGCTTGTTATACTTTAAACAGATCGGTGGAGGCAAATGATAAATACACAATGGAAATGGTTGGCTTTTCCAAATGCTCACGGAATTTCTACATGACTGTAATAGGTGAAAAGGGGCAAAGAAATACTTTGGTGCGTTAAGACTAGCAATGTGATTGCATCAAATGATCCCAAAAGTCACCCCAGCCCTTTACTCGTAACCCTCTTAAAATAACCCTGTAGCCAATAAAAACAATGGGCCAAAGATTTATGGAATGGCATTATCATTGCTTCAGAGAGCCTTGCAGCCACAAACCTTCCTTAAAAGTCCCTG
Organism: Echinococcus granulosus; assembly: GCF_000524195.1. Lineage (NCBI taxonomy): Eukaryota > Metazoa > Platyhelminthes > Cestoda > Cyclophyllidea > Taeniidae > Echinococcus > Echinococcus granulosus. The sequence goes on along the minus strand of NW_020170704.1, from coordinate 9,254 downwards.
ATTGTCGTATCGACAGCACATTTGGAAGAGTGAAATGAAAACTATGTAGTCACAAGGGAAAAATGAGGCTGACAGTGATGCAGAATGCCAAAATTATTGTCTGGAACAGCCTTACAGTTTACGAATTGCTCATAGAAGTCACTGACTGTCTTGCTGACATTGTATTGTGCACATTAGGAAGAGGAAAGTTAGGCCAGACCTGATGGCATGAAGAAATTGTGGAATTGGACAACGATATGAAGGATGCAATCCCTACAGTCCCAGGTGTGTGTGTGTTGTGCAAAGGTAGAAGGTATTAAAAGGAGGAACACAGTGTCGTCAATTCTGTTGCTTGATTACCATGACGTCTTAGTGAGTCCGTGGATATCTGTCTGCTCCGCAGACTAATATTAGGGTGGTGGTGTGTGGATGGATAGATAGGCAACAGGTGGAGCTGTTCATCACGCTGAAGGCATAATAAACAGTAAAAATTATTGAGACTTTGACAAGTAAATCAGTGTTATCCTCACTATCACTTCTATCACCTTCCATTTATTCCCTTATGCAGTTTGCTCAGCTACATGTGCCAGAGTGTTAGAATGCAAAACAATTGTGTGTCCATCCTCGTTACCAAGTACACTCCCTGTTGCCATCACTTTCATTAATTTGAATAATCTGCAAATAAAACCACGCACATCTGTTTGTCGATATAGACTCTACAAAGAGCGTAAACTGCAAAAGTCATCTACCCTACTGGATAGGGCCCTAAGCAATTAGTTTCTTGTCTCCATAACGACAGTCTTCACCAAAGCCCTGATAGAGCACTGCCATAATGTAGCTAGCTGGTGAGAACAATACACAGGCATGAAGATGGTTAGAGACTAACTTTACAATGAGTGATCGCCCTAATTAATAGTCGCGCAAAAAAGCAAATATACTTGCCATTCATCTGATTGCAGCAAACCGCAATACACCTTCTGGAGATTGGATGTTCTTGGTAGAAGTGGGTGTTACGGATATCCGTGAGATGAGCAAATGGCGGTCGTACTGTTCAATTGTGAAGAGACTCACGCACTCATTAAGACGTTGCATAGGCGACTGTTTTTTCTGTCGGAGAATGAAGCAGCCTAATTAGATGGGTGGGGAGGCGAGAGAGTCCTGCTCAATTAGGATCAACATCATCCCCACCTTGGCTACTTTTCGCTTAGCATCAGCATAGTTGAATCTTCCGGCAAAGGACGACAAGGTGAGTAGCGAGGCAATCTGTTATATATTTTATTAATTAGGAAAGCCTTGGCAGTGTTAAAAGCCCATCAAATGACGAATTATGAGTAATCACTAAAAGTACCGCCTTCTACCCCACTACGCACATCTTTACGATGGAGATGGATTTATACCCCAAAATTCCGAGCTTACACTGTGCCTCAACATCAACGATTGAGATCTTTCTACCTGCGACAATAAGCTTTACACTTAAAGGAGGCAGACATCTTGAGGGATAACCAGAAGAGGCCTCATATTTTGAGGTCTTGAGGACATTGCATTGCCGTTTTGGTAGCTATGGAGAGACTTGCAAGTTAGGCCGTGGAAGGGAAGGCGTAGTGTCACATCCAATATAACCCTCTCATCTTTTATGGAAGAAGCGGAATGGAGAATATAAAACAATGTACGAGTTGGGGAGAAAATGGTAGAGGGAAGTGGTTCCGGAGCCAAAATTTTCTCATCTAATTGCAAATCACAGATTCTGGGTCTCGTTGCAGAAGAACACGCAAAGGAGCTTTGATAAGTGTCCAACTGTCTCTCCTTAGCTCAAAACTGCTTTCCGCCCACCCTTAAGCAAATTGTCATACCAATTTCCTTTAGCGCCTAATTTTAGCAGTTTTTTTCTATTTGACACAAAAAGCGCCAAGTTGAAAGATATTTTTAAGGGATAGAGGAACGATGCGAGTATTTTTTAATTGGGAGACCATCTAATCACTGACCCAAATAAAGGCTCACTCTGCTTGCAACAACATAGGTTGAAATGGCTGCACTATGGGCATAAACTCCCCAAAATTACAAGATCTCACATTATTTGATATCTAAAATACGAATACTTGACTGCATACATGCATGCTTTTACCTTGTTTGCTTCAAAAATACATTTGCCCCTTAGCAATATTTCCACTTTTCCAAGACACCACTTGGACAACCCATATTCCGCCTCCCTTTTGTCACATGCCCAAATGACTTGATATCCACAACGCTAACAGGCAAGTAGTTGATCATTAAACCTTTTATTCTAGAAATGTAGACACTTGCCATTTCCAATAAGCAAAAGACCGTCTCATTTTGTAAGCACTGTCTCTGAGAAGG
>NW_020170704.1:3774-6820 GCF_000524195.1 Echinococcus granulosus | reverse complement strand
AGTTATCGCGATTGCGTTTGCATCGTATGCATCTACCAGTCCGTGCGGTGGCTAACTTGCAAGGAAATCGGGGTGTTACATAATAGGGGAGGAAGAAAAAGGGATTAGAAGACGTTTAAAAACCTGCGATGATTTTAGACATTTTCAACATATAGTTGTTTGCTTTCATTTGTGTCTCTCCATCCATCCATGCATATGACTTTTGCTCTGTGCCCTGTACGCTTGGAAAGATCAAGCCGCATAAATAGAAATATTTCAAGGCCCCAAATGGGATAAGCTTGATTCAGTTGTGTTGAAAATTTAGATAGGGCATGATGGATACAAAATTTCGAAGGTAATAAAGTGTTGAATTAATTTGACCCAGATATTGCCTGGCCACCGGAAGCACAAAAATTGTATGGAATTTCTTCTTAGAATTTCTTCGTGAGTAGGTGTGTCACGGCTAATCGGAGTAGTGACAACGAGTATATTGTTGGCTTATCGTACATATCCACACAGGTGCGACGCATTACTAGGGCAGTAGCCATTCTTTTCCCACATCGTGCGGGCACATGACTGTGCACAGAATGCAGAGTCCTCCTCGTCCTTTGCCATCTGCTAGCTTGTACGCATGCTCACTGAAGAGCGCCACGTGCACATACAGGCCTGCTGGTTCGTCTACTGACTAACCGAGTCTCCAGATGGTTGATAATGATGTGGAGCCTAGAAAGAGAAGTGAGAAAAAAATTCCAGACGATAAAGTAGAATGGTGAAAGGATTTATTTTAAGGTTTAACATTCCAGAGTGTTGCAAAACCTGGTTTTTTTACATGCAGGAAAGGGGTAATCAAGGCACCATAAATAAGCAAGAAAATATCAACGCTTGTCTTTGTAATCAACCATAACTCCACCTAAGCGCAAGTCAAAACCCGGGAGAACAGGAGCGTCGGGTCACATGGACAATGTGAATTTACTATCTACGCGAATTGATTATAACCGTCTACAGTGTGTAAATCACACTGACCAGGGCAAAATAGAATTTCGTGCCAAAAAACCATAAATTCCCAATTTCTAAATTATAAATCTCTATTCATGTCGGATACTTATTGCCGTATCTAATCAAATTATGAATATGTGGGCAAAATTGGACATATTTTAGACGTGTTTTTGTGCATGATTTTACTTTCTCGGTAGGTCAGTCCAGAGTGCACTAAGAATTTAGTCGGAACCACTTTGTATAAGAGTCTATTTTAGCACTACTAGTTGGAACTATGTTACGCAGAATTATGCCTCTTCCGCATTTTGATTTCTTTCTTTGTCCGTAGAAGCATGCGGAATCCAATGAGCTAATGCAAAGAGAATTGCTGTGTCATTGCAGGGGAAAATAATTGGAATTGTAAAAATTAGATTTACAGATGCATAAGTTAGTGGTTGGGGTGGTACAGTGTCCACGTATACCGAGGAAGGGATGGCAAACAATAAGATTCCCATTTTCAAAAGAAATATTTATTTCCTGACAGGAAAATATTCACTTGCAATAAATGCATTTAACCTACAAGCATCATTGGAATTATCAAAGCTGCTCATAAGTAGTCAGCAAACCGTAGTTTAAGCAGCAAGAATTTTTACAGCCAGAAACCTAAATCAGTGACATGTCTCAGTGATGTCAAGCCTGAGTTGGCACATTGATGATCAACGTAAGTAATGCGTATTCAACTAAGCGTTGATCCTGGCAGATCGTATAAAAATTCGAGGTCCGTTTCGTCTAGAAAGCTCGAGGAAAAGCAAATGCTTCCTGGCTATCGTTTTCTTTCTATATTCTTTACAATGTTAGTGTCATTCGGTGTTCACTTGCAACATCTTGCACCATAGAGTTGCATCTTGTTTGTCAATCATTCAAAATAAGTTAGTTGACATTCCTGGTTAGAGTTAAATTAGGGGGAGAGCAGAGCTTTGACTTAATTTTGTCCTCCCTACACCCTAATACAGTTCAAAAATACCAAAACAGTCAAACTCATTTGTTTAGTTGGGGCGTTCTATGAACACAGCCCCAACTTTAATCATTTATAAAATTGTGGCATTTTTATCTTGGGATGTGATCAAGAGTCCTTGAGACAAGTCCAAAAGAATGGTCGTTTATCTTATCTAATTGAAAACGCCATAAGTTTTGGATGTTGAGTCCCCGCTGTACCGCTGTTGACGACATTACTGACTGCATTTTCCCCATTCCTCATTCCTCTATTGCTATAGATGAGAATCTGCAATGCGTCACATTTTTAAATGCTAAAATCAAACACCATTTTTATTTCCTTTATTCTCTGAACCGAATTGACGCAAAAAACGACCCAAGTGTCGGTGGACTTGGCATGTGATAGAAATACTGGCAGGGTCAAAGCAACGAATCCACTAGTGCTGATGTACATAATGCGATTAACTAAAAAGGCAGTGTCAGCCTAGACTGGTACACGAAGCATATTGACTCCAAAGAAAGTAGGATTTAGCACTAATTCTTTGTGCAATCGGCTCTGACTATCTAATTTTAGGCTTACAAAAGAAGATTTACTGTTTTTTCTAGTCCACGTAAATGGGAGACTAAAATTAATTCTACTAATGGACAATTCTGAAATTTAGGCAGACTTGTGGAGGTAGAGTTGGAATCAACCAATTGTGAATGAGCCACATAATTCGATAAAAAACTTCGAAGTGAAGGAATGAGGAAGGAAATTTAAAAAGACTTCGTCAGCGGAATTTATTCAATCATTTTCGAAAAAGGTTGTTCTAAAACGTGACGGCTATAAGCATACATTCTTATCACGCCTGAAATTTGTCTCAGGTTAACCTAGTGGAAATCTTCATGGAGGCACCGCTGACAGCTCCGTCACAAGACTTTTCAGATGTTTTTAGGATTGCTAGCAGCGTTCCTGAAAACAGGGAATACGAATAGTTGCCCAGTGTCATTTACAAACGTACTGTTAAGGGCCAACACAGATTATCCAATCCACAGGACATTCCCACCCACAGAGGGCATGGGGCTACCGACATATTCTGCAGTCCATACTGCCTATCAT
>NW_020170704.1:0-3674 GCF_000524195.1 Echinococcus granulosus | reverse complement strand
AAGTATAAGAGCGAAGACTCAAGTGTTCGCCTAACCTAAGAGTCGATATAAAACACTAGTCAACGCATTACATTTAAGCACAAGCAAAGCACACAAATAAACACCTCCAAAAAAATTGCGCAGGTGAACTCATCTTCCACGCGTTGCATTAATGACAACGGTTTCTTCAAGGTCGCTCAATGGCCTGTCAGCGCACGACAGGTGCATGGTTCTGCATTCATTCTCGTGTGTTTTATATTAAGCGTAAATATCACTTCTTCATGCTCTAAATCACCTTTCTTCAGCAAATGATGAAAGCAGTAAGGTATTCAGATGAGAGTGAAGGCTCATCTCTGAGCCAAAAATTTTGAGCCTTGAGTGAACAAAGCAAACTAATTGATTTACGAATCACCGAGGTGATTGAAAATTGGTGGAACGGCCAGGCTTCTGCTTGATCGCGTTCCTGTCTGACTTCATTAGATGACATGGCAAAGTAGCTCCTAAGTATCTTAAGAGAAGTAAAGCAGAAGCTATCAAACAAAAGCACGTTAAATAGAGTGCCATGGGTCTAATCAAGTAGTAGCTGTGATTCCCAAATACATCAACTCACGTGCCTACATTCAATCCACATCCATCCATTCCACGTTTATTCTTTAATCTCGCATTCATCCATCAACATTTATCAATTCATTTATTCATCCATCTATCCATCATTTAACCCATCAATCTGATCTAGATCTATTCATCGCAAAGTCATTCATCCCTTATCCACTTTGTTTGCCTTCATGAACCAATTATCCTTATAATGAAAGTCTTGTCCATTCCAATCACATCCTTCAAACTCTTCACAGTGCTTACCTGAGATAAACAATTCTTTGCAAATTTAAAATATTCGGTTCGAAGCAGTGGAGACAGACTGGTCAAGTCAATCCTAGAAATCAACTTTGCAAATACCTTTACCCTTTCATCCACGTCACGCACGTTGCATCCTGCATCCACCCATTTGGAAATCGCTCGAAATTTTGTTTCCTCATTCACACCTTCTTGGCGTTTCTTTTCTTGTTGCAAACACAGGTTCCCAAAACGTCACATTATCCAAGTACCAAACTTTTGCCTTTTTGTCCAGAGGGATTCTTAAGGCGGCCAGTTGCAACTCTCAAAAGAGCTTTCTGTACCTCGTTCTGCAAAAATCCACATACACTAAAAGACGACCGTGGAGGAGACGAGATTGTGTGGCAGCAGATAGAGTCTCGTAGCATTTCCTGCAGAGCTTGTGATGCTACCTGTGTACGCGATGTTGAAAGAATGGTAACCTTTGGAAAACTCCCTCCATTGGACTACTATTACGCCTCGTTAAGAGTCCAATGCTTTCAACAAAAGTGAAAAGGTGACTGCCACGATCAATCGGTGTGCCTTTACTCGTTTTCCATCCTCTGTCTCGGAGTCGAAGCATAAATTCTATGTCCATCAACCCACGGTGATTTGTAGGCCGACTAGTTTGCCCTGTTCACGCTAAACGGAAAATTTGTGGCTTAGAGATGAGCTTTTACTCTCATCTGAATACATCATTGTCTCCATCGGTAGCCGAAGAATTGCGAACTAAAGCACGTAGAAGTGATATTTACGGTTAACATAAGACGCGCAAGAATGAATGCAAGGCCACACATGCGTCGTGCATTGAGAGGCCATTGAGCGACCTTGAGGAAACCGTTGGGATTGGTGCAACGCGTGGAAGATGAGCGCACCTGTGCCAAGTGTTCGGAGGTATTCATTTGTGTGTTTTGATTGTGCTTAAACGTAATGCGTCGACTAGTGTTTTATATCGACTCCTAGGTTAGGCGGGCACTTGAGTCTTCGCTCTTATACTTCTGATAGGCAGTATGGACTGCAGAACATGCCGGTAGCCCCATGTCCTCTGTGCGTAGGAATGTGCTGTGGATTGGATAATCTGTGTTGGACCTTAACAGTATGTTTGCAAATGATATTGGGCAACTATTCGGATTCCCTGTTTTCAGAACGCTATTAACAATCGTAAAAAATCCGAAAAATCATGTGACGGAGCTGCCAGCAGTGCCTCTATGCAGATTTTCACACCAGATTCCTACTTGCGTTATGTATACCAGCAGTAGTGGATTCGTTGCTTTCACCCTGTTAGTTCTTCTATCGCATTCCATGTCCACCAATATATGAATTGTTCGTGCGCCAAATCTTGGGTACAATGCTCTACAAAGTCGACCGTTGTGCAAAGACGTTCACATGAGAAATGCATTACAATATCGAAATATTCTCAATTTTGTAGACTAATATTTAAAAAAGTAATTGTAAGGTGTTTTTACATGTACTTTACAGTAAGAGGTCAACTTCTAAATAAAATGAATTTGCATGTCGATATGCCAATAAAGAAAACGTGCAACAAGTGTAAACGCAGAAAATGACATTTGATATTCAGTAAAATTTTACTGGGGTCACAAAAATGTACTATAAGTAATATTGGATAATAATATGTAGCTAGTTCCTGCTTTATTTTCTTCACTCTAGCCCTTATACGTTTTACACGAACGGAATAGGTTGTTGGGTTATTTTGAGAGCTTACAAAAATCAGTACAAGTTTATGGCCGTTTGGATGCGGAGCTCTTTGATGCCTCTGGTAATCCTGACGAAGATTACATTACGAAGTTTTTGTAGATTAATCTCGTTTTCCTTCAGAGGTACATTTAAACAGCACAAGCATTCTCAAGCCCGTTTGTCTTTCAAGCACAGTCTTTTGGGCATCCCCTTTGGGTTGTCGTTGAGTAGGCCATTGTACAATTTTTTCTTACGTTTGTAAGCAAAACCTTATCTTCGAAAAACGCTAGTGGAGTACTTTTTTAGTGCTGCATCATGGTGTGTTAAACAATATCAGCTAAGTACTAAGTTGTGCGTTTCGAATGATGCAGGTTGCAGAGGGAAGGACAACCACCACGTGTATTTCATCATTGTTTTTTCAGCCAATTGAATTTTGCGTCCTTACTCTTTCAAACGTTAATTATGTCAGCTGTAAGTAGTGCTTTACAATTGCCCGGCCTATTGCAGATTCATTATTGACCTGATGCACTACAATTATTCTCAATTATATACTTTTGAAAAAGTGTTGTATATGTAGACTAAAAAGAATAGTACGTTATCCTTACTGGAGCCAACAAAAAACTCCTTATTTTCAACATTACTTATCGGTTTTTTGGCTAAAAACTAAATAGTCGTTGGTATAGGCCTTTTAAAAGCTGATTCAACTTTTAGTGCAAAATTCAAAAAAATCCTGCAACAGATTTACACGAAAATTTGAATAAAATCTTTTTTCTGTTTGAATTTGTCATGAGTTTCCCGTTTTGCCTAGGGGCGGCTTACGTGGGTTTGCATGTGCGCGCCAGATTTGTTCAGGTTTTGGAAATCAAATCGGGGTTCGTTCTGGTTCTCTTAAATCAGGTTCTGACCCGTAAGTAGCATGTCGTTATTTTGATTCAACATGTGTACACGGTGTCATTGCTACATATATATATATCTATTCTTAATTTGTACATGTCTGACCGCCTTAACTTGTGAGCAATGTTTAGAAGTCTTTGTCCACTTTTGAGCCCTTTTCAGACACATGTGCGTCCGATCTTTTTTAGTCCCTAAGCGTATGGTGGCATTGCTGCTGTTCATGTGGGCTTCATACC
>NW_020170705.1:19025-20472 GCF_000524195.1 Echinococcus granulosus | reverse complement strand
ATGGGGACACCTTGCGTTAGAGATGGGGCATTTTAGGAGTCCGCCATTTCACACCTACACAAAGAAGCACATCCTTCGTTTACGTATAGTGAATAGCCTTTTGTCAATTTTTTTTAGTTGAGGCCAGAATTACTTAGAAGTCAATTTTACTAACCGCCAACTAAAGGTAGAGATTGGACATTCTTAAGTGGGATTCGCGGAAGCAATGGCGTAATATTTGTTTGAAGACGGACGTTCGTTTTAGCTGCAGTCGCGGCCATTACCAAGACCAATGTGGAAAAAGATGCGCTGAGGAATTTACTAGGACATGATGAAGTTGACAAAACAGCTGCATGTATGACTGGGTGGATGGGAAACACTGGCCTCTGGCTACTAATAGACTAATCAAAATGAACATTGATCGGAAGACACATAATAAGCACTGAATGGAGACACAATCAGTTACTTCACTCAAATTAATGCAATCCTGTAGGGTGATCGTTGAGATTGTTGGACCACTGGCGACTTAAAGTATCCTGAGACTGACTAAACATTCCTCACAATGTTCTGGATTCCAATTGCTCTGACCTAACTCGGATTGACGGCACCCGTTCAACAATATCAATATCTCTTAACTTCGTTTAGCTTTTTGTTACATTCTGAACCATGCCACCTTGTAGCATTGTCTGATTAAACTTCCGTTGCCAGTCGAAGTATTAACTGTAGTGCATGTTTAATGCAATATGGAGAAGCAAGACAGATGCTCTAATAGATGGTTTAAGATAAGGCAATTTTTAGTGAGAGGTCGGATTGAACCAGTTTCATGCCATCTGCGAGTCATCCTTGCCGAGTATTCCTGCGGCCACAGCGACTTTTGGAACGATGACTTTGGTTTTATGGCGAACTGAGACCGTGGAATAAGCAAAGCCAAGCGATGGGAAAAAGAATTGTAAGGGCAACGTTAGTGGCATCTAAGGATATCGCTTTTAACACATTTGCCTTTGGTAATCGAGCGTACTGGTTTCAGTCCAAGAGGTACTGGCACTAATTCGCTGTGAGCTATGCATAAGTCTCTGGACAGGCAAGGCACGGCATTTCTCCAAAGGACTTAAATAACTTATTTAAGTAAAGGACAAAAGTAAGCTTTTAGGACGGCGAAATTGAGCATTAAGGAGCGATTTTCAAACTGAGTGTCCTAAGAGAACCTGGGTGGCCTAAACCCAGTTAAGTCGATCAAAGAGGTGGATGCATGTGGTAGCCCATGAAAGGTTTGGACCGATGAAGGACTACCAGGATCACAAACTATTATAACTTGGGTAATCAACCTCTTTCTGTCTAAATGGTACAGCTAATGGCAGAAGTTACTGAATGAAAGACTAAGCAATGCATTTTACGAGGCTATTCATAGGAACGGTGCAGCAGTGAGCCACTGGCGGAAAGGTGGGTTTGGGAATATGGTGCTTCGCCT
>NW_020170705.1:15602-18925 GCF_000524195.1 Echinococcus granulosus | reverse complement strand
AAATTAGCAAGTTTGGTGACATCAAGTGTCAGTGCCTATTAGCTGAAAATAAGTACTCTTAAATAGCAAAATCTGGTCAGGGGATGCCACTTTTAATCGAAAAAAATAAATGTCAATCAAGAGCTTTATACAGCCAAAAGGCAAATTTGTCGATTTACCAGATCATCTACTCATCAAATCTTTCATGTAGAAAAGCCGTTAAACTGCAAACTCCCCTAAAGTGCAGAACTTCTCTAAAAGAGTAATGGCATCAAATTTGGTTTTCTCTTATGGACACACCTAATTCGATATTATTTGGAGGAATGTAAACTGCAACGTAAGGGGCAGAAAAATCATATCTCTAATTCAATGATATGTGTAGAATCTACAACTTGTTGTTGCTTTATTCGCAAATTTTGGAAAATGTCTTTACCCTTTAATGCTTGAAATTTAAGTTTTAAGGGGTCTGTATTTTCTACCTTTTAAGAGAGTAATTTTCACCTTAAGAAGCAAAGACTGTATTAGCTTAAAGTAGGCTCAGCGAAACTATGTTTTTAGGATGTTTAGGCCAATGTTGCTGTCAGCGGACTTCTCACAGATTGGGATTCCGTTGAGCGGTATTTCTAGGTGTCATGCTAGCGGCTTTGCGGCACTTGTCCACGATTGCAACACGTATTTCACCACTGCAAAGAAGGGCTAAGGGACTGCTGACGTAGCTCAAGTGCCGTGCCCTTCGCTAGAGTATGATGGCTTAACCTTATGCACAAGCGAAATCAGAAAAAAGCGCATGATAAACACTGCAAGTATTACAGCACATCGATGATTCGCATCTGGATTTCCTATCTGGATTACCACATTTCAAATTAAAATGTGCTACATTTGTCGTTCACCATGCGGTATTGTAAAGTTTCGAATCCTCTCTAAATTCTCAGCAATAAAACATAGAGGAATGCATGTTGGGTGCGTGAAGGATAGCTGGGAAGCTATTTGCATGGCCCTGGGGCCATGTCTCAAATTGGAAGCATAGAATTCAAGGACAGATTTCCCAACCAAATAAAGATGCAATTGATGAGGCTAGCAAATCGCCTCCGATATTTTCGAAACGTCATGTAGGAGGCCAGCAATGCTGACTGAAAACGGAGCAAATTGGCATCAAAGTAATAAAATCTGCCACCATAAACTGTGCCAAATCACCTGACCCTGGTAAATTTTAAAATAACTTTAAGTTAGCGGTTTAGCTTTGGAAGTTGCAGCTAGGATTAATAGTGACACTTTGGGAAAAATGAAATAGCGAGTCTACACACCCAAATTTGCGCAAATGTCTGTAAAACTTATAAGTATTTAAAATACAAAAATGAAGACTTTGGTTTTCTGTCGCAAATGTCACAACTTAGTGAATATAGGTGAATCTATTTTCGTCTAGTGTTGCTAAGGTATGTTACTTAGTGGATTAACCAGCTATATTTTGACAATCAGAGGTCGTATGTGAGAATGACCTTCATGGTTCAATTGTTTGAAGAACAGTCTTTCGTACGTCATGGGCTTGAAGTACACGCCGCAGCCTAGCCCAACTTAACTGCGTCTTCCTCCTTGATCTTTATGGTAGAGAAGTTAAAGTTGTGTCAGTTGACACGTTGAAATTTGGTTTATAATGCGTCGAATGGGTAGATCTTGCCAATATATTCTCTAATAGTTATAGGCAATTACGGAATATTTGCTTCTTCATCGAGAATGCAAAATATAACCGAACGCGATAAATTTTCACGTCTGCTGATAAGATGGCAAAGAGCACACCTTTTCTGAATTAACTGCAACAGACTTGTCAAAAACTGCATGTTCTATCACGAAAGGCCTATATCGACCATTTGCATCGTCACTTACCGATGGGTCTTTACGTTCACCGATTTTAACTTTACTAAAATCTATAAATTAACAGGCAGTTGTTCGTTAATCGACTCTAAAGGTAAGCTATATTTAGCGCATTTTGCAACTACTTCTGACCTCCAACGAAATTATGGACCTCTCTGGGAACGTTACTAGATGAGAGAGCACCTTTTTGGAACCAAGTTAGGAGATATCTATGCATTCGCCATAACAATGCACAAAGTCTTCCACCAGACAAACCCATGTGGATAGCATTGTGGAGGTAGAAAAAATGGCGATATACCTAGTAATTCAGCATTGTTTATGTCAAGTTCAAGGATTGCACTTGGTGAATTCTATTTGCAATCTCTAGTGAGATGAACATGAGGGGAAAACTCAAAAAGTATTTATAACGAGCACCCAAATCATCAACATGTCATAGAATAATCGAAGAAACTGAGAAACAAGCGACCTTAGTGACGTAACTAGAGCTCTGCAACCCAAACGCAAAAGCCTAATTGCGAAAACTTAAACAGACTCGTATAACCCAGCCTTGATTTACGGCACCGTTTATGGCAAAGTATCGAGTTTCCTCCATTCGTTTTCCAGATTTAGCTTCTTGAAGCAGGCATCGCACTGGCTAATGGGGGCATTTATCGATGTGCTTGGTTGGAAAATCGTGGTTTACGTCAACATTTAAGGAGCTGAATGAAGAGGTCTAACGAATAATTAAGGAAAAACTGGTTTGCGAGATTTTTCACTTTTGTCTCCGTTTTAGCAGGAGGATCGAACATCGTAGAGCACATGTTCAACATGATGGAGAACGACCCAACTCGGTCGGAAGAGCTGATAAGAGCTAGAACGGAGGAACTGCAAAAGGAGAGAAGAGGAAGAAGGGAAATTTTATCTGTTGTATGCTGCCTCTATGAGTCTCCTGACAGCTCGATTTTCCGGCATACAAATTAAGGGTTTTCGTGACATCTAGCATCCTATAGTTTCATTTGTTTCATTTTTAAATGGACCGACAACTTTAAGCTTTGATATATTTCTTAGCGAGAAGTTGACCTTAATCTGTAATTCCATAGTTGTTATGAAAGAGGTACAGGCAGGTGTTGCAGTGGCACCTGAAACCTGGGATAAGATGTCAAACTACATTAGAGATATTGTTGGATTCGCGACCACCTCTGCATTATCCGCACCATTGCAGTATGTTCACCTCCTGAACGACTTGTACATACTCTTTGACAAGACGACTGCAAACTACGATGTCTGCAAGGTAAATTTGATTGGATATGCTTGAGGATGCCTTTGATTAAATATGCATAAGAAATTCTCAGAAAGCCGTTCCAAAATGCAGTGTACTGGTTAAAAATCAGAAAAAAATGTTAGCTTTCTAAGATTGTCCAAAATCAGTAAGGTGGAGGAAATTTCATACTTTAATTGTCTGTTTAGCATGTTTAGACAAAGTTGCTGCCTGCTTA
>NW_020170705.1:14053-15502 GCF_000524195.1 Echinococcus granulosus | reverse complement strand
ATTTGCCATTAGGCCGCGTCGACTTAGTTGTTTGAAAGTGTTAGGCCGGATGCCGAGTGGATGTGAGGTGCAATTTGCTCCATTAAATATGATAACCTTAGAGTGCTACTTTTATTTAATTGAGCCACCGTTATGTTATTTTGAGTTCCACTTGTTTCAAGTTTAAATTACCGCATTACTTAATTTTGGGGCAAATTGTGGAAGTTATTACAACATTTAGCACTGAAAATATTTGTGTTGGTAGTTTTAGCCGTACGATGGAAGGGATGAACTGATTACAACTGATTTCCATCATTAGAAGTCACTGAGTAAATCTGAGTCTTAAAATTAGATAAAAAGGAGTTGGTTTATTCATTAAGTAAAGTAAATTTTCAAATACCTGTCTAAAGTGCCTAATATACCTAAAGTGCCAGGTTAAACTTTCATCAATCCGAGTAAGTTTCTTCCTATAGGGTTCTTAGAGGTAAAGCATACACCTAATTTGTTCTCAGAATACTCGAGCAACTCGACTTAACTTACACAACATTTTTTTGCAGCCTACATTGTTCGATGTTAGGAATAAGGCTTATTTGGCATCTAGGTAGGTAAGCGGTGCCTACCTTCCGCTGAAACCAAAAAGACGCGGTCAGCATGGCCTCAAGAGAAATAAGGATTATTCACTTTTATCTTAGGCTATTTTATATAAAGTCGAAGCAATTATATTTTACTGTTGCAACAGGGTATCGTCCACGGCAGTAATTGGAGTTCTAATTTTGTTTTCTACAGAAATAACCACTCAGGCTGAAATACGTGTCAACTGAAAGGGCAGATTCCTTTCGTCAGTAACTACTCACTGTCCTGTTAATACCAATTAAGAAAGGGGAGTTTTATCGGGTTTGCATACATTGCATTTTGGGAAAATCGAGGTGAGACGTTGAGATCAAGACTTGATGCACAACTTGGGAAGACTACTTACTAGGTGGTAGTAGACGCTGACTCTCGGCATTGGGCGAATTCCAAAAACACAAACTTTTTGTCACCTCATACATGATTAAAACAGACCATGAAGAAAAGATTGTTAAATTTTATGTGATCGACTCTCCTCAACGTAACTGGAGAGGTGCAATAAGCATCATACCAATGTGACTCGTAAGACGAGGGGCTTCCTGCATGCAGCACCTGACAGCAACCCCAATACATCACTTTTGTTCAAGTTGTTGGGAGGTTTTATTTGTTACACCTAGTTACTGAACAGTCTAAGCATAAATGCTTTTGTTTGCTCTTACCTCACTTGTCGACATCAATACATTATGATACTTTGCACCTCATCTTTAGCTGGCTCCCAGACATTGCCAACCCTCTTAGCAGACAGGCAAGTATATGAACAATTGCCAAATTGACTAATTAGCTTCTCTCTACTCAATGTCCCTGATTACGTTTCCTGTTCAAAATTTTGTTTGAAGCTAAGAT
>NW_020170705.1:2856-13953 GCF_000524195.1 Echinococcus granulosus | reverse complement strand
CCATCCTATAAATCCATCTAATAAGTGACTGCATAACGTCAACTGAATGCTGCAAAATGACATAGGTGCGCCTACGAGGTGGAGAAGTGACTTTTCCATTGATTGATCCATCGGCCGATTGCTCAACAGATGCAAATGAGCAAGTAACGAAGTTAAAGTTGAGAGTACGTGCAGACTGCAACCAAGCCACCCACTTATCCATTTGCCTGCATCGTACGCTTGAAGTGGTCTTACTGTCAAGGAGAGGTTGCATTTGCTGCTCAGCAAGTGCGATCCCAGTCAATCAGAAGGGACGGAAGGAAAATACAACAAGCGTGTCACGATTTTTAGGATTATTGCAAAACAGCGAAAATGCTTACGTCTAGCACATGAACCAAGCTGGAGTACTTTCCTAGATTGCAGGCAAGAGAAATAGCTTTAAAAATTAGGGCATAACCGCGAGTGGAAGACTACAAACTACACCGGGGCACCCATCTACACTTCCAGCCCTCGGCTCTCGACCAGCCATTAACCCACCTCTCTCCCTTGCTTCCCTTCCACTCCACTATTTTTTGCCCCCCCCCCCCCTACAACTCAATTTCTATACCTCTCCACCTCACACCCCAACTCCCTAGTTCTCAAAATCCCTACCAATCCCCCAAACCAACCACCTCCAATTCTCCAGCCCACTAGCACTCGCCTGACTGTGAGTCCCGTTCCCTGTCTACCTGACTCAATTCCTCTCCAATTCTCTAGCATACTGTCCCCATTATTCCACTTCACGATCAAGGTCATAAGCCTCCTTTTCCATAGGCACCCATTAGTTTCCACAGAAACACTGCACTTTCAATTTGTTGTTTCAAGAGCGCTTCGTTTCATAGTAGCTTGCAGCACGGGTGGTTTCTAAGCTCCTCCTTGTATTTGTACTTCTGTTAGCGCTTTTCTGCATCCATCTGAGTTATTCAGAATCCCTGTTAGTTTTTAGGGATATTTGTAAGGATTTCTACGACCATCCAATCTCGTTGCACAGAACGATGGGACCGGTGGAAAGACAAAACTCATGCATCAAGTATCATTTGGTCTGGGAAATCGACGTTAGTAACTCACTCATTTCCTTTACTACATAGCCTAATGGCTAACGCCGTGAGGAAGTTTGAGGTTGGTCTTGACTCAATGCCGAACTCTCACAAAGGCGATCAAGCATCCCAGGTAGTAGCCTTTTTTAGTTTGACGTTGAAAGAATGTCATTGTAGAAGATGTCACGAGTGTAGCATCAAGAAGCCTATGGTGTTTTAAGCGATTCCTAACTTACTAGCTTCGAAAATGTTGATTGAAGGACTAAACAAGGGTTGCTTGGTCGGTAACGAAATGCGCTTGGATGCGCGTATTTTACACGACTTTGGTCTAAAGGTGCTACCCTTGTTGGACAGCTTGAAGGCGATCAAAACTGAGTCGCGAATGTTAGATTAATTACTAAAGCTGGATTTAACCTATTTCCTTATGAAGACTGACAACTCAGACGTCAAATCCCTCGGTGAGCACTATGCGAAACTCAAGAATCAGATTGAGGTCCTTATATTGAGCTATTTCAATCACTTTAGTCGTCAATACCTAAACAGCGACTCTTTTCTGAACATACCGCCAGCCCTTGATCGAGATTTGGAGAAGTTTGAACGGATTACAAACTACCTATAAATCACTTACTCTCCAACGCATTTTATTTATACTCTGGAGGTGATAGGCATCTTTTTTGAGGGGGGAAAGGCAGAGTGTTTAAAGGCGCTGGACAGTCGCATAATGCTCTGGCGAGGTTCTCGAGGGACAAACTAGGCAGGCATTCTGTGGGACTATTCTTCCACTTAGATCTATTTAAGTAGCTACAGTTGCTTATTTGTGGGCTCCTCATACTTCTTGCTTGGCAGAGCACAGGGTTTACGAGTAGTACCTCCCGAGGCGCCTTGAATAGAATATACGTTCGGCAAAGGCGAATATTTTTTGGAAATGGAGAGCAAATTCACTAATTGCTCCTTCCAGGGTTGTTTCTTCCTCAGTAAAGTAGCCTCCTGTAAAACTCACTACCTCTCAACCCTTTAGAAAAAATAGCAGTAGCAGATGTAAATCTGTGCCTATTCCAAACTGTTATTTTGTTCGTAGTGTGAGCAAACCTTCTTTTATATGTTTTGCACCTTCTCAAGCGCGCCTACACAAATATTATATGCGACATTTTTGATTTAAAGTTTGCAGTTGTTTTATATTTTGTTTGTCAAATTATGCACAACTGTGAAATTAAACCTTACAATTATAATCTTTACTGCTATAATTCTACCAAAAACCGTTTCGCTTGAATTAGACAACAGAGATTTGCTTACATGAAGTTCCTGTTGGACTGCTTCATCGTCAGGCAGTGTCCTTTGTAAGTGAGTCATGATCAGGAATTGTTATGTAGGGACAGATACTTTTACCCCCACAATTTCTCGCATAGATTAGAGAATTGCCGTTGTGTCGTGCCTGTATGTAAATTGAGCCGGTTACCTTGTCGAAATACTTCGTTTTTACCAATTTAAGAGGTGTAAGCTCAACTACACCGAAAGCGGAGACGTGGTTCGTGGAGTCAGAGGCCGGTGTTGTGGCCTGCGGAGATGACAAGTGATCTTCTGTGCACTCAGTGGATTAATATACAACACCGCTCAAATCAACTTTAATTTCACTTTCCAGAGATCGCGATAAACATGAACAAGATTTCATCTCCTCATATTGGTATTATAAATGCCATTAATAATAAAAGGCCCACATTCACTCAATGTTGTCTTCACAATTAGTCGCACCACATTCTAACATGTTCAAATATGTTGGGGAGGTGAATTACCACGTGTCAGTATTCCAGTTCAAATGATTCCTCCGGATCTTTACCATGGCCAGGAACTGTCGTATTTCCCAATTGCAAGAATGTAGCAATAAGCTTATTTATCTAACTTATTAGCTGAATTAGGCAATCCGTCCCTGTTGTAAGGTGTAGAGTGAATTAAGTGCACTTGAATGTGCGTCACTTACTACCCTCCTATCCGAAGCCTCTTATTACGAAATGTCATTTAAGTCTGCTGGCTGGATTCCAGCATGTGCACTTTGCAAACAATTTAGAGACATTAAACTTGAGCTCCTCTACCATATGACTGCAAGTTATCCTTTTGTCTGTGTATAATTCCTACATTACCGAAGTCATAGTAAATATTAGGAAAGCCAGTCATCCACCAGGATTGTTTCACTGCTTACTTTATTGTTTTGGCTTTATCGTGCGTTCAAACCAGGCAGGATGTTACTGCCATGATTCATAAGACCTTATGTGTAATATTAAAGGTTCCTTAACAAATTAGCAATATAATGGACCCTAATGACACCCAGTTTCTTATTATTTAAAGAAACTATGGAAGATGGTGCAAAGTGATGTAATCAGGTTTTGCTTAACTTGGATTCAATTGGTAAAGTTGCGGCTGTCGTTATTGTGCTAAAAAACTGCAATCAACTCTCCTCTTTACTTCACTGTTTTAGTGCTGGTGAATTGATATCCCCTACCAATCAGTCCGAGTGCTCAGACAAATGGAGAAAGAAGCTCTGTTGAAAGGTTCCAACTTCCACATTTTGATTTCATGGGCCTATTTCACAAAGCTGAACTGGTATCTCTTCCTTTGGACAATAGCTCTGGTGGAAAAGGCAATGCGTGGCATGAGATTGGGCAAAGGTGCTGTTTGAGGGGTAGCGATGGTGGGGGGATGGAAGCACACTCCGAATGTGCAAAGGATGTGAGGTTTATTCATTGGCTATGAGGGGAACAAGTTCATTAATTTGAAGAAGGCAATGACTTGCAATGCGGTTGTGCAGGCAACCATTCTAAGTGGTAGAAATGAAAAGTGCAAAAGTTGCTGATGCTGGACTTGGCATTGGGCATTTGATCGGGTGATGGTCTCATAATTTTCGGTGAAATTTGGGGCAAAATTCATCAAGAATGACCTCGACGTGGTTTTTTTGCATCCTGGCCATGACTCATGGTTCCCTATTAGCAGTGGAAAAGCAGAGGACTGGGTAGCATTCAGCCTTCTCGTTATTATTCAAATTTCCCTTTTCTTGAAAGTATTTCAAATGCACGGTTGCCATCATAAAGACTGGCTATTTCATGGGGCACTGGATACTACGACAAATCAGCACACCGTGTCCTTTTATTGGAGCTCTAGGCGCTACAACTTGCGGTTTTTGCGCCTTTTGACACCAGCTAATCAGTAGAGGAGGTTTTGCCCAATTTTATGTGCTAAAATGATACAATTGGCTGAGGAATTTTGTTAGCGCTAGTTGTGATTCAACGGCAAGCCCTCAGTAGCGTTTGCGCGTGTGTGCA
Organism: Echinococcus granulosus; assembly: GCF_000524195.1. NCBI lineage: Eukaryota > Metazoa > Platyhelminthes > Cestoda > Cyclophyllidea > Taeniidae > Echinococcus > Echinococcus granulosus. Next base: position 9,587 of record NW_020170705.1, on the reverse strand, counting down.
AATATTCTTAAAGGTGGCATAAATTTAAAACAATTTGGGATCTTCAATTATGATTGTTTCCGATACTATAGTATACCTTGTGAGATCAACTTATGCATAGTAAAAGCTATTTTTAGCGATGATTGCAAAAATGTGCTTTAAAATACATGCACATTAATAAAATTAAAGTAACGCTATTTCAGCGCAAAGTTTTGCAGGTTTTGCATATCGCGTAATATTACAGATGTCTTTGCTGCTGTCGCTGTGCAGCTGTCATCTCAATCCCTGTTTCATATCATCTTTGCAAATCCCAGGTTGTTAAATATCGGCTGCTTTGCATACGTCAGGCTTTGGTAGACAATAAATCACGTTGGGCCTGAACAGCTCAAAAAAGAGAAGTAAAGCACTATCAAACCAAAATCCATGTTTGTTTTTATCGGAGATCTCAGTTTTCTATTCGGGCGTACATGCATCATGTCTGATTACGCCTAATTTTAGCTGATATACTGAAGATCAAACTCATTTTTCCAAATCTTTCTTTTGAATCAACGCCTTTTCTACTGCAATCTGCCGCAAATCAAATCACATTATTTGGCAAAATGCTTTAATTCAGCCATAACCCATTCCCACAGCATCCGGATCTGCGTAGAATCCGGACTGTTTCACTCATTTGCAAAACAATGCACGTGGACCGGAAGATCCCCTTTAACAATGTGACAGTAACTGTAACCCGAGAATCAAAAAATTTGTAGTATTATTAGGCCTCAGGTCAGTACCAATCATATTGTATCTAAAATCTAACCAAAAATTGTCGAACCAATGTCATAATTAAAACGGTTTTATACACGACTAGTTATCTAAAATTGGATAAACTACATTAAAACTGATGAATAGTTAATAATCTTTGATTCATGGTAAATGGTTGAATGTTCCAGATTGACTTCCGCGTTTTCCTGAATAAAGATTACCAACAATAAAATCGACCTTAAAGACTGCTTCAAGCCTTTCCTATGACTCGAGACTATAGCTCATTAAAGTAAATGTGAAATAAATGTCTGAATTTGCAAGTTAATGCAACATCGTTGGTGAGTAACGTTAGAGAAGAGTTGAAGATTTTATTACGACAGGAAAGAAATCAAATTGCAAATGGACTATTTAGCTGAAATTATGAGGGATTTCCTTAAATCAACCTAAAAGGGCTAATATTTGGAGCAAAAATACCGCACACAGACAAGTTAACTATACAAGATTGGCAAAAAATTTGGTCATTTGACTGTTTCGGCAACACGGTTTGACTTCATCTCACAGCTGTTGATTGTCCAATTAGATGCATTCCATGAGCGAATGTTTACTATAATCCAATGGCTTTGGGGCTATGGTGGCCTCCTATCATATCTGTGGCCAAGTGACCGTATTTCTATCCACTTAAGGTCTGGTTTGGATGACTGGTGGTCATTTGATAAAATCGGGAGCCGAACGATGAGGTCAATGTTTAAAGAAGTTCCTTTCTTCTCGGTATCTGACTATGGCACTGCCTCCAATTCATGCAACAATAGGGATGGTCAAAAGTATGGCAAATGGAAACCTGTTCCTGCTGACTATCCCCTAAGATTAAGAAAATCAATCCAAAAGCAGAGTTAATTTATAAAAGACAAAATTTAAAAAGTTCCACAAAGCAAATATTCTGTGCATATTTCTTTCTGCGCAAAACGGTTACTGTAAAATACAGTACTAGAACACAAAAATAACAGGCGCAAAATTAATAGCCCCGAATTGGTCTTATTAAAGCTTGCAGTGTTATGCCCAATTGATCATGAAAGAATCGGGTGCAATCAAACGACTGGAAGTGACATTAATATGACCTTGCGTTGATAGCAGGGTCAACCACTTGTGTGGCTAACATTCCTAACAATCCACCCATTATTAATAATGGCATTACCAATGTTTACGTTTGACCGGCAGGCTAAATTATGCAAAAGATGGTCTCAAAAATAGAGAATATTGGGTTGATTGAAAGAAATCATGTCATTTTTAACGATATAATGGTGTAGAAATGCGATTTTGTCACAAAAAACCCAATATTCTCTCCATCCGGAATTCAAATACATACATATCACTAAGGTTTTACGATGTCTATGTCTATTCATGCCACAGACGTAGACAGGGATAAAAAAATCGCTCTTTAGATAAGTAAACTATCATGCCTCCCGATGGTGATCACACAATTTAGTGACACAGACTTGATTGCACCTTACCAACTCTTATATCGCACTAACCTACAATCGAGATCCCCATAATCTGTCGGTAATTACATTGGATTGGTTGAAATTGGCAAATTATGAGAAAATTAGTTGATTTACTGTTAACAGTGATGTGTGCCACTCGTTTCGATGGAGTAACTCAGTATCACTTATCACTTTTCAGTATCACTTATCAATGCCTATATATAAAGCCGATATTCCATATACTTTAATCATATCAAATAAAATGAGAAGATTTTATATCAGCTAGGGCTAAAAATGCAGTGAAAATGGACCCACAATATGCTGAGTTTGAAGTGTCCTGGTGAGAAAATACACAGATAAACAATAGTACCAAATCCATGCAATTTGTCTGCCAAAATTTGTTTTGTTTACTACATAGAAGTGGTGATTACAGATCTTATTCCCCAGATATTTATCCGTACAAATCTGTATCAGAAAACTTATGCCCTACGACAGTAAACATAGGTTTTTATTAAACAACTTACTTCTTTGCCGTTGAGGTGGCTACTCTGCTACCTCGAATCTGCCCAATGACTAGCGTGGTCCTTTTCGAGGCTGAAAAGCAAATTAGCTATTTTACTTGAGCAAGGCACACATTACAATCTTTCACTCAATTTCTCTTTATCAGGGATGGCCACACGATTTAAAGACCCAAGTTGACCTCCATCAAGTGAATTTTTCCCAAATTCAATGATAAACATTGTATTCCTTATTTTCAGAGCCAATAAATTTAAACGAAGGGAAACCATATTGCAAAAATCAAATATGCTTTTCATGTAACCTGCTAAAAAGGCTCTTGTAAGGAGTGGCTGCTGGAGAAAGCATAGCGAAGATATCACATAAAGTTCACCCAAGAAGGAATTCACTACGCCAAAGCCTATAAATCGGCTGCTCAGTTCTCTGGAGTTGTAGAATCCTCCCATCGTGAAAGTACATCTAGGTAAACATCATAATTTATTACTAGGAGTAGGAAAGCTTGTAATTTGCTGTAGCAGTCAGCTACTTAATGTAACACTACGTATCTTGTTATCAGTCGTGTTTCTTCTGTATGTATTTCAAAGCCATCCAAACTGGGTGCAGCCAGGTGTCCATAAATCCCAACGTATCTTTGACAACTACTTATTGCCCAGAAATAGATATGCATACTTTCTAGAACTATGCAAAAGAAGTGGATTATTTGAGTGCACGATTTGATTAAATTCTCCCTTAATAATTTCACCGCTCTTTTCCGACTATGTTAAAACGGGCTAATGCAAGAACATCACTTCGCCATCAATGAAGAGGAAGAAATAGGTAAGCGGAAGGTGTCAGGTTAGGCAATTTTTTTTAAGATCATTCAATTTCTCCCATTGACCGAATGTAATTGATCATCTGCACCAACAAGGACGAAGCGTTGACTATTCCTAACACGCGATGAAACTGGTATTGACGAGACTTTCCAAAAGCAGATAATGATTAAAACCATTAAAGAATACTTGACTGACATCTGAGCATCAGACCCTTCCAGTTGCGGTTTGGCTAGTTCTGTATTGGCAATGCGTCTGCATGGCTCTGTTATTGACAACGAAGATCTTTTGGGTTGTAGCAAACAGAAATACAAAGAACCTAAGCACAGAGAGGACCGTAGGAACCTCAGCACAAAATGCAAGGCTGCTTTGCGAAAAAGGGATAGGAAATGTGGCGTTTGATGCAAAGAACCCCTTGTTGGTTGTAGCCACTCCAGTTCAAAGTCGATGGAGACCTAAAGTACTCCCATTTTGGCATCGTCCTGTCACTGGAATTCCTTATTCTCATTAACGGGTAAACATTTCCTCCTCAATCGTCTTTGGCACACTGATTACGATAGCAAGAGTGACCTTTCGTGCACTTACTAAGACTGGGTCCGTACTCATGCAGCTAATTTGCATAGTTGTTCCCTCTCAAGAATGAGCAGTCACTGTCTTTATCTCACATAGCACAGTTGTGTTTATCCATTAATTAATCAATCACGAGTTCCATGAAGCAGCTAGGCCGTCAGTTAGACGATCAACCCATCTGAGGGCGGTGTCACTTACCTAGGGTGTAATTGATGTACTGCGGTATAATGGATTTTGCCTGTCACGATGGAAAATTAAATGGCTTTTAAGGAATAAATTAAACGTTTGCCGCTGAGCTAACATATATTAAGGACTTGCAAAAGTTGTCCATGGTACCAACCATGACTCTGATAAGTAGAGAATAAATATCGCTCTTAAAAAAGAATAAGTAGGAAACGGTGAAGAGCAGGTAAATCACTATGTCATAATAAACGTGAAGTTTAGTAGGTCGGTGATGCATATTTTAATTTCTTAGGGTCAGTTTATTTCATAATTGGTACAGCTAATAGTGTCATATTGCTAAAGTATATTTTCCATTTTTATACCATTCACTTAAATCGCCGAAAACTTGAGATTAAAATGGTTATTGAAATTGTATCAGTAAGCTGTAAAAGCACAAGACTAGCTGCAAATAAAGTAAAGTGCGCATTAAGATTTTGCTTTTGTAGAGAAACAGCGCAAAGTCTCTCGCTTACGCTGCCCATAAAATGGTAACAATGAAATCATGTAATATTTTTGAAGGCGCATATAAAATTCACCAAATCTAAGCTACTGCAGTTAAAGATGTCTACAAAGAATGCATTGTACGACTTTGTTGTGGATTCCATTCTCGCAACTTTTCTTCTCTTTGGATAAGAGCAACTTTAAAAGACATGATATTTAACAAAATCGTGAAACCATAAAGTTAGTTCTGTTCAATGAGCGTCAACCAGCCGCCCCAGTTGGCGGGCTTGCTTGTTGATGCCTCGTTAGCGGCAAATAAATGGATGATATCAAACTAATTCTTTTTGAAGTATTTGTTACATTATTAGTTCACAATGCCACTATCATACAAGATAAATATTCGCACGATTGTGCAATTTTTTTGTTACCTGTGGTCAGCTGCTTTCTGCCAGTGATATCTACAGCTAGTTCTTCTAAGGTGCCTAAACACTACAAAGAAGTCGAAATCATGGAAGCGTAAATCCATTACTAAATATTTTGACCATTGCTTAAAGCAACGGAATTCTGCTGAAAAGGACTTCAAGAATAAAGCGTCTTTTTATGAGTCCTTTATTATACCTTCGTCTATTTTGCATAGCGCTACATAAAATATGGTGCTGCCTTCGCATTAACAAAAAAAATAGCTCAAGTTGAGTTTGTGGAGACGATACCATAAATTTAACAATTAATTGGGCTATCGCTAACTAGTCTTAAACAACGTTGTCTATTTTGAGCGGTCGGCCTGAACCGGAATTCGTAATTTGCTATGAGCAAAATTTAGTAAGAACAATCACCGAATTTCACTGTTAAGAAAAAGCGAAAAAAAGGTGACTGTTTCTACCCGAGTTGCGAAATTCAGCTTTTGATAATGTAAGGCAAAAGATGCAAGTTCACTGAGTCGAGCCATCATCACCCAATCACAAAAAAATGTCATGGAAAAATTGCATTCTTAAAACAATTAAAAGGCACGATTTGACATAATAATGCATATTGTCTAAGATGAATGCAGGTGTGCTTAGGCATATGCAGAAAATGTTGAGCATAATTGCCATGTTCATGGCATATTGTCCAGTACTTAGCTTTATTTTAAGCAACATTTAATCGGTTTATATAGAACTTTTGTATGACTGCAGGCTGTGGGAACAAATTGGAGTCATCGGAAAGAAGGCGCAACATAAAGGAAGATAAGTTGCGCGAAACCAGAGTCGAACATGAAAAGTCTCGACCCTATGACCTCGCGTGTGTTCGGCCACTGTCAATGCTACAATAAGGACATGATAGCCAATTTCTTGTTCTTTTCCACTTTAAATTCACTATTTGATTGCAAGCTATGCTCTTCACCCGAGAAAAGATTATGAGGAAGTTGGCGCAGGACCTTGTACTTCGAGAGCAGCAGCAAAAAATTGACTCTAAAATACGAGGTCATTTCCCAAAGTTTTCATCACTTGTAGAAGGGAAGAACTTTTGTCATCGTTGCCACTGGTGCATCACTTTCCGCTATTCTCCATTGCTGCGGAATCGGTACGGACAGCCAAATAAATCGCCATATGGAAAAAGTTGTCCCGCTGTCGCAATATTAATAAGCGGATATGTTCACATAGAAAGGTAAATATCACTTTCTTTCCCCACAAAGTGACAGAGCTGTAATTTACCAACAATAATGATGGATTCGATGGTGGAGCCTGCACAAGTTGTGTCAACAGGTGGAGATGTGCAGCTCATCGTAGCCGAGAATGGAGACTGGTAGAAGCGTCAGCAGGAGTAGTATACCATAGAACTGCAAAAACCGCATGCCAAAGCGGTGGAGTTCTGCTTTACTTCAATGTCCCTCGCTTTTATATGCCCCTTGTGTCATGAGGCTGAAGTTAATTGGTTCGAGGCGGTTACATCAGTAGACAAAGATGGGGCACTTGGAGGAGGCCACATCAGG